>NW_027327675.1:0-291094 GCF_047675955.1 Chlorocebus sabaeus | reverse complement strand
GTAACTCTGTGAGATGAATTAACAGAACACAGAGCAGTTTCTCAGAAAGCTTCTTTCCTGTTTTGAACGGAAGATATTTCCTTTTTCACCATAGCCCTCTACGGTCTTCCAAATATCACTTTGCCAATTCCACAAGAACAGCCTTAGCGAAAGGCTTCTTGAAGGGAAAGATGTAACTCTGTGAGATGCATTAACAGAACACAGAGCAGTTTCTCAGAAAGCTTCTTTCCAGTTTTGAACGGAAGATATTTCCTTTTTCACCATAGCCCTCTATAGGCTTCCAAATATCCCTTTGCCAATTCCACAAGAACAGCCTTAGCGAAAGGCTTCTTGAAGGGAAAGATGTAACTCTGTGAGATGAATTAACAGAACACAGAGCAGTTTCTCAGAAAGCTTCTTTCCAGTTTTGAACGGAAGATATTTCCTTTTTCACCATAGCCCTCTAAGGGCTTCCAAATATCCCTTTGCCAATTACACAACAACAGCCTTAGCGAAAGGCTTCTTGAAGGGAAAGATGTAACTCTGTGAGATGAATTAACAGAACACAGAGCAGTTTCTCAGAAAGCTTCTTTCCTGTTTTGAACGGAAGATATTTCCTTTTTCACCATAGCCCTCTATGGTCTTCCAAATATCACTTTGCCAATTCCACAAGAACAGCCTTAGCGAAAGGCTTCTTGAAGGGAAAGATGTAACTCTGTGAGATGCATTAACAGAACACAGAGCAGTTTCTCAGAAAGCTTCTTTCCAGTTTTGAACGGAAGATATTTCCTTTTTCACCATAGCCCTCAATGGGATTCCAAATATCACTTTGCCAATTCCTCAAGAACAGCCTTAGCGAAAGGCTTCTTGAAGGGAAAGATGTAACTCTTTGAGATGAATTAACAGAACACAGAGCAGTTTCTCAGAAAGCTTCTTTCCAGTTTTGAACGTAAGATATTTCCTTTTTCACCTTAGCCCTCTATGGGCTTCCAAATATCCCTTTGCCAATTCCACAACAACAGCCTTAGCGAAAGCCTTCTTGAAGGGAAAGATGTAACTCTGTGAGATGAATTAACAGAACACAGAGCAGTTTCTCAGAAAGCTTCTTTTCAGTTTTGAACGGAAGATATATCCTATTGCACCATAGCCCTCTATGGGCTTCCAAATATCCCGTGGCAATTCCACAAGAACAGCCTTAGCGAAAGGCTTCTTGAAGGTAAAGATGCAATTCTGTGAGATGAATTAACAGAACACAGAGCAGTTTCTCAGAAAGTTTCTTTCCAGTTTTGAACGGAAGATATTTCCTTTTTCACCAGAGCCCTCTAAGGGCTTCCAAATATCACTTTGCCAATTCCACAAGAACAGTCTTAGCGAAAGGCTTCTTGAAGGGAAAAATGTAACTCTGTGACACGAATTAACAGAACACAGAGCAGTTTCTCAGAAAGCTTCTTTCCAATTTTGAACGGAAGATATTTCCTTTTTCACCATAGCCCTTTATGGGCTTCCAAATATCACTTTGCCAATTCCACAAGAGCAGCCTTGGCGTAAGGCTTCTTGAAGGGAAAGATGTAACTCTGTGAGATGAATTAACAGAACACAGAGCAGTTTCTCAGAAAGCTTCTTTCCAGCTTTGAACGGAAGATATTTCCTTTTTCACCATAGCCCTCTATGGGCTTTCTAATATCACTTTGTCAATTCCACAAGAACAGACTTAACGAAAGGCTTACTGAAGGGAAAGATGTAACCCTGTGTGATGAATTAACAGAACACAGAGCAGTTTCTCAGAAAGCTTCTTTCCAGTTTTGAACGGAAGATATTTCCTTTTTCACCATAGCCCTCTATGGGCTTCCAAATAGCCCTTTGCCAATTCCACAACAACAGCCTTAGCGAAAGGCTTCTTGAAGCGAAAGATGTAACTCTGTGAGATGAATTAACAGAACACAGAGTATTTTCTCGAAAGCTTCTTTCCAGTTTTGAACAGAAGATATTTCCTATTTCACCATAGCCCTCTATGGGCTTCCAAATATCCCTTTGGCAATTCCACAAGAACAGCCTTAGCGAAAGGCTTCTTGAAGGGAAAGATGCAACTCTGTGAGAAGAATTAAGAGAATACAGAGCAGTTTCTCAGAAAGCTTCTTTCCAGTTTTGAACGGAAGATATTTCCTTTTTCACCATAGCCCTCTATGGGCTTCCAAATATCACTTTGCCAATTCCACAAGAACAGCCTTAGCGAAAGGCTTCTTGAAGGGAAAGATGTAACTCTGTGAGATGAATTAACAGAACACAGAGCAGTTTCTCAGAAAGCTTCTTTCCAGTTTTGAACGGAAGATATTTCCTTTTTCACCATAGCCCTCTATGGGCTTCCAAATATCACCATGCCAATTCCGCAGGAACAGCCATAGCGAAAGGCTTCTTGAAGGGAAAGATATAACTCTGTGAGATGAATTAACAGAACACAGAGCAGTTTCTCAGAAAGCTTCTTTCCTGTTTTGAACGGAAGATATTTCCTTTTTCACCATAGCCCTCTATGGTCTTCCAAATATCACTTTGCCAATTCCACAAGAACAGCCTTAGCGAAAGGCTTCTTGAAGGGAAAGATGTAACTCTGTGAGATGCATTAACAGAACACAGAGCAGTTTCTCAGAAAGCTTCTTTCCAGTTTTGAACGGAAGATATTTCCTTTTTCACCATAGCCCTCAATGGGATTCCAAATATCACTTTGCCAATTCCTCAAGAACAGCCTTAGCGAAAGGCTTCTTGAAGGGAAAGATGTAACTCTTTGAGATGAATTAACAGAACACAGAGCAGTTTCTCAGAAAGCTTCTTTCCAGTTTTGAACGGAAGATATTTCCTTTTTCACCTTAGCCCTCTATGGTCTTCCAAATATCACTTTGCCAATTCCACAACAACAGCCTTAGCGAAAGCCTTCTTGAAGGGAAAGATGTAACTCTGTGAGATGAATTAACAGAACACAGAGCAGTTTCTCAGAAAGCTTCTTTCCAGTTTTGAACGGAAGATATATCCTATTGCACCATAGCCCTCTATGTTCTTCCAAATATCCCGTTGGCAATTCCACAAGAACAGCCTTAGCGAAAGGCTTCTTGAAGGTAAAGATGCAATTCTGTGAGATGAATTAACAGAACACAGAGCAGTTTCTCAGAAAGTTTCTTTCCAGTTTTGAACGGAAGATATTTCCTTTTTCACCATAGCCCTCTAAGGGCTTCCAAATATCACTTTGCCAATTCCACAAGAACAGTCTTAGCGAAAGGCTTCTTGAAGGGAAAGATGTAACTCTGTGACACGAATTAACAGAACACAGAGCAGTTTCTCAGAAAGCTTCTTTCCAATTTTGAACGGAAGATATTTCCTTTTTCACCATAGCCCTCTATGGGCTTCCAAATATCACTTTGCCAATTCCACAAGAACAGCCTTGGCGTAAGGCTTCTTGAAGGGAAATATGTAACTCTGTGAGATGAATTAACAGAACACAGAGCAGTTTCTCAGAAAGCTTCTTTCCAGTTTTGAACGGAAGATATTTCCTTTTTCACCATAGCCCTCTAAGGGCTTCCAAATATCCCTTTGCCAATTACACAACAACAGCCCTAGCGAAAGGCTTCTTGAAGGGAAAGATGTAACTCTGTGAGATGAATTATCAGAACACAGAGCAGTTTCTCAGAAAGCTTCTTTCCTGTTTTGAACGGAAGATATTTCCTTTTTCACCATAGCCCTCTATGGTTTTCCAAATATCACTTTACCAATTCCATAAGAACAGCATTAGCGAAAGGCTTCTTGAAGGGAAAGATGTAATTCTGTGAGACGAATTAACAGAACACAGAGCAGTTTCTCATAAAGCTTCTTTCCAATTTTGAAGGGAAGATATGTCCTATTTCACCATAGCCCTCTATGGGCTTCCAAATATCCCTTTGGCAATTCCACAAGAACAGCCTTAGCGAAAGGGATTTTGAAGGGAAAGATGCAACTCTGTGAGATGAATTAACAGAACACAGAGCAGTTTCTCAGAAAGCTTCTTTCCAGTTTTGAACGGAAGATATTTCCTTTTTCACCATAGCCCTCCAAGGGCTTCCAAATATCACTTTGCCAATTCCACAAGAACAGCCTGAGCGAAAGGCTTCATGAAGGGAAAGATGTAACTCTGTGAGATGAATTAACAGAACACAGAGCAGTTTCTAAGAAAGCTTCTTTCCAATTTTGAACGGAAGATATTTCCTATTTCACCATAGACCTCTATGGGCTTCCAAATATCCCTTTGGCAATTCCACAAGAACAGCCTTAGCGAAAGGGATTTTGAAGGTAAAGATGCAACTCTGTAAGATGAATTAACAGAACACAGAGCAGTTTTTCAGAAAGCTCCTTTCCAGTTTTGAACGGAAGATATTTCCTATTTTACCATAGCCCTCTATGGGCTTCCAAATATCACTTTGCCAATTCCACAAGAACAGCCTTAGCGAAAGGCTCCTTGACGGGAAAGATGTAACTCTGTGACACGAATTAACAGAACACAGAGGAGTTTCTCAGAAAGCTTCTTTCCAGTTTTGAACGGAAGATATTTCCTTTTTCAACATAGCCCTCTATGGGCTTCCAAATATCACTTTGTCAATTCCACAAGAACAGCCTTAGCGAAAGGCTTCTTGAAGGGAAAGATGTAACCCTGTGAGATGAATTAACAGAACACAGAGTAGTTTCTCAGAAAGCTTCTTTCCAGTTTTGAACGGAAGATATTTCCTTTTTCACCATTGCCCTCTATGGGCTTCCAAATATCCCTTTGCCAATTCCACAAGAACAGCCTTAGCGAAAGGCTTCTTGAAGGGAAAGATGTAACTCTGTGAGATGAATTAACAGAACACAGAGCAGTTTCTCAGAAAGCTTCTTTCCAGTTTTGAACGGAAGATATTTCCTTTTTCACCATAGCCCTCTATAGGCTTCCAAATATCCCTTTGCCAATTCCACAAGAACAGCCTTAGCGAAAGGCTTCTTGAAGGGAAAGATGTAACTCTGTGAGATGAATTAACAGAACACAGAGCAGTTTATCAGAAAGCTTCTTTCCAGTTTTGAACGGAAGATATTTCCTTTTTCACCATAGCCCTCTAAGGGCTTCCAAATATCCCTTTGCCAATTACACAACAACAGCCTTAGCGAAAGGCTTCTTGAAGGGAAAGATGTAACTCTGTGAGATGAATTAACAGAACACAGAGCAGTTTCTCAGAAAGCTTCTTTCCTGTTTTGAACGGAAGATATTTCCTTTTTCACCATAGCCCTCTATGGTCTTCCAAATATCACTTTGCCAATTCCACAAGAACAGCCTTAGCGAAAGGCTTCTTGAAGGGAAAGATATAACTCTGTGAGATGCATTAACAGAACACAGAGCAGTTTCTCAGAAAGCTTCTTTCCAGTTTTGAGCGGAAGATATTTCCTTTTTCACCATAGCCCTCAATGGGATTCAAATATCACTTTGCCAATTCCTGAAGAACAGCCTTAGCGAAAGGCTTCTTGAAGGGAAAGATGTAACTCTTTGAGATGAATTAACAGAACACAGAGCAGTTTCTCAGAAAGCTTCTTTCCAGTTTTGAACGGAAGATATTTCCTTTTTCACCTTAGCCCTCTATGGGCTTCCAAATATCCCTTTGCCAATTCCACAACAACAGCCTTAGCGAAAGCCTTCTTGAAGGGAAAGATGTAACTCTGTGAGATGAATTAACAGAACACAGAGCAGTTTCTCAGAAAGCTTCTTTTCAGTTTTGAACGGAAGATATATCCTATTGCACCATAGCCCTCTATGGGCTTCCAAATATCCCGTTGGGAATTCCACAAGAACAGCCTTAGCGAAAGGCTTCTTGAAGGTAAAGATGCAATTCTGTGAGATGAATTAACAGAACACAGAGCAGTTTCTCAGAAAGTTTCTTTCCAGTTTTGAACGGAAGTTATTTCCTTTTTCACCATAGCCCTCTAAGGGCTTCCAAATATCACTTTGCCAATTCCACAAGAACAGTCTTAGCGAAAGGCTTCTTGAAGGGAAAGATGTAACTCTGTGACACGAATTAACAGAACACAGAGCAGTTTCTCAGAAAGCTTCTTTCCAACTTTGAACGGAAGATATTTCCTTTTTCACCATAGCCCTCTATGGGCTTCCAAATATCACTTTGCCAATTCCACAAGAACAGCCTTGGCGTAAGGCTTCTTGAAGGGAAAGATGTAACTCTGTGAGATGAATTAACAGAACACAGAGCAGTTTCTCAGAAAGCTTCTTTCCAGTTTTGAACGGAAGATATTTCCTTTTTCACCATAGCCCTCTATGGGCTTTCAAATATCACTTTGTCAATTCCACAAGAACAGACTTAACGAAAGGCTTACTGAAGGGAAAGATGTAACGCTGTGTGATGAATTAACAGAACACAGAGCAGTTTCTCAGAAAGCTTCTTTCCAGTTTTGAACGGAAGATATTTCCTTTTTCACCATAGCCCTCTATGGGCTTCCAAATATCCCTTTGCCAATTCCACAACAACAGCCTTAGCGAAAGGCTTCTTGAAGCGAAAGATGTAACCCTGTGAGATGAATTAACAGAACACAGAGTATTTTCTCAGAAAGCTTCTTTCCAGTTTTGAACAGAAGATATTTCCTATTACACCATAGCCCTCTATGATCTTCCAAATATCCCTTTGGCAATTCCACAAGAACAGCCTTAGCGAAAGGCTTCTTGAAGGGAAAGATGCAACTCTGTGAGAAGAATTAAGAGAACACAGAGCAGTTTCTCAGAAAGCTTCTTTCCAGTTTTGAACGGAAGATATTTCCTTTTTCACCATAGCCCTCTATGGGCTTCCAAATATCACTTTGCCAATTCCACAAGAACAGCCTTAGCGAAAGGCTTCTTGAAGGGAAAGATGTAACTCTGTGAGATGAATTAACAGAACACAGAGCAGTTTCTCAGAAAGCTTCTTTCCAGTTTTGAACGGAAGATATTTCCTTTTTCACCATAGCCCTCTATGGGCTTCCAAATATCACCATGCCAATTCCGCAGGAACAGCCATAGCGAAAGGCTTCTTGAAGGGAAAGATGTAACTCTGTGAGATGAATTAACAGAACACAGAGCAGTTTCTCAGAAAGCTTCTTTCCTGTTTTGAACGGAAGATATTTCCTTTTTCACCATAGCCCTCTATGGTCTTCCAAATATCACTTTGCCAATTCCACAAGAACAGTCTTAGCGAAAGGCTTCTTGAAGGGAAAGATGTAACTCTGTGAGATGCATTAACAGAACACAGAGCAGTTTCTCAGAAAGCTTCTTTCCAGATTTGAACGGAAGATATTTCCTTTTTCACCATAGCCCTCAATGGGATTCCAAATATCACTTTGCCAATTCCTCAAGAACAGCCTTAGCGAAAGGCTTCTTGAAGGGAAAGATGTAACTCTTTGAGATGAATTAACAGAACACAGAGCAGTTTCTCAGAAAGCTTCTTTCCAGTTTTGAACGGAAGATATTTCCTTTTTCACCTTAGCCCTCTATGGGCTTCCAAATATCCCTTTGCCAATTCCACAACAACAGCCGTAGCGAAAGCCTTCTTGAAGGGAAAGATGTAACTCTGTGAGATGAATTAACAGAACACAGAGCAGTTTCTCAGAAAGCTTCTTTCCAGTTTTGAACGGAAGATATTTCCTATTTCAGCATAGCCCTCTATGGGCTTCCAAATATCCCTTTGCCAATTCCACAACAACAGCCTTAGCGAAAGGCATCTTGAAGGGAAAGATGCAACTCTGTGAGATGAATTAACAGAACACAGAGCCGTTTCTCAGAAAGCTTCTTTCCAGTTTTGAACGGAAGATATTTCCTTTTTCACCATAGCCCTTTATGGGCTTCCAAATATCACTTTGCCAATTCCACAACAACAGTCTTAGCGAAAGGCTTCTTGAAGGGAAAGATGTAGCTCTGTGAGATGAATTAAGAGAACACAGAGCAGTTTCTCAGAAAGCTTCTTTCCAGTTTTGAACAGAAGATATTTCCTTTTTCACCATAGCCCTGTATGGGCTTCCAAATATCACTTTGCAATTCCACAAGAACAGCCTTAGCGAAAGGCTTTTTGAAGGGAAAGATGTAACTCTGTGAGATGAATTAACAGAACACAGAGCAGTTTCTCAGAAAGCTTCTTTCCAGTTTTGAACGGAAGATATTTCCTATTTCACCATAGCCCTCTATGGGCTTCTAAATATCCCTTTGGCAATTCCACAAGAACAGCCTTAGCGAAAGGCTTCTTGAAGGGAAAGATGCAACTCTGTGAGATGAATTAACAGAACACAGAGCAGTTTCTCAGAAAGCTTCTTTCCAGTTTTGAACGGAAGATAATTCCTTTTTCACCATAGCCCTCTATGGGCTTCCAAATATCACTTTGCCAATTCCAAAAGAACAGCCTTAGCGAAAGGCTTCTTGAAGGGAGAGATGTAACTCTGTGAGATGAATTAACAGAACACAGAGCAGTTTCTCAGAAAGCTTCTTTCCAGTTTTGAACGGAAGATATTTCGTTTTTCACCGTAGCCCTCTATGGGCTTCCAAAAATCACTTTGCCAATTCCACAAGAACAGCCTCAGCGAAAGGCTTCTTGAAGGGAAAGATGTAACTGTGTGAGATGAATTAACAGAACACAGAGCAGTTTCTCAGAAAGCTTCTTTCCAGTTTTGAACGGAAGATATTTCCTTTTTCACCGTAGCCCTCTATGGGCTTCCAAATATCACTTTGCCAATTCCACAAGAACAGCCTTAGCGAAAGGCTTCTTGAAGGGAAAGATGTAACTCGGTGAGACGAATTAACAGAACACAGAGCAGTTTCTCAGAAAGTTTCTTTCCAATTTTGAACGGAAGATATTTCCTATTTCACCATACCCCTCTATGGGCTTCCAAATATCCCTTTGGCAATTCCACAAGAACAGCCTTAGCGAAAGGCTTCTTGAAGGTAAAGATGCAATTCTGTGAGATGAATTAACAGAACACAGAGCAGTTTCTCAGAAAGTTTCTTTCCAGTTTTGAACGGAAGATATTTCCTTTTTCACAATAGCCCTCTAAGGGCTTCCAAATATCACTTTGCCAATTCCACAAGAACAGCCTTAGCGAAAGGCTTCTTGAAGGGAAAGATGTAACTCTGTGACACGAATTAACAGAACACAGAGCAGTTTCTCAGAAAGCTTCTTTCCAATTTTGAACGGAAGATATTTCCTTTTTCACCATAGCCCTCTATGGGCTTCCAAATATCACTTTGCCAATTCCACAAGAACAGCCTTGGCGTAAGGCTTCTTGAAGGGAAAGATGTAACTCTGTGAGATGAATTAACAGAACACAGAGCAGTTTCTCAGAAAGCTTCTTTCCAGTTTTGAACGGAAGATATTTCCTTTTTCACCATAGCACTCTATGGGCTTTCAAATATCACTTTGTCAATTCCACAAGAACAGACTTAGCGAAAGGCTTACTGAAGGGAAAGATGTAACCCTGTGTGATGAATTAACAGAACACAGAGCAGTTTCTCAGAAAGCTTCTTTCCAGTTTTGAACGGAAGATATTTCCTTTTTCACCATAGCACTCTATGGGATTCCAAATATCCCTTTGCCAATTCCACAACAACAGCCTTAGCGAAAGGCTTCTTGAAGCGAAAGATGTAACTCTGTGAGATGAATTAACAGAACACAGAGTATTTTCTCAGAAAGCTTCTTTCCAGTTTTGAACAGAAGATATTTCCTATTTCACCATAGCCCTCTATGGGCTTCCATATATCCCTTTGGCAATTCCACAAGAACAGCCTTAGCGAAAGGCTTCTTGAAGGGAAAGATGCAACTCTGTGAGAAGAATTAAGAGAACACAGAGTAGTTTCTCAGAAAGCTTCTTTCCAGTTTTGAACGGAAGATATTTCCTTTTTCACCATAGCCCTCTATGGGCTTCCAAATATCACTTTGGCAATTCCACAAGAACAGCCTTAGCGAAAGGCTTCTTGTAGGGAAAGATGTAACTCTGTGAGATGAATTAACAGAACACAGAGCAGTTTCTCAGAAAGCTTCTTTCCAGTTTTGAACGGAAGATATTTCCTTTTTCACCATAGCCATCTATGGGCTTCCAAATATCACTTTGGCAATTCCACAAGAACAGCCTTAGCGAAAGGCTTCTTGTAGGGAAAGATGCAACTCTGTGAGATGAATTAACAGAACACAGAGCAGTTTCTCAGGAAGCTTCTTTCCAGTTTTGAACGGAAGATATTTCCTTTTTCACCATAGCCCTCTATGGGCTTCCAAATATCACTTTGCCAATTCCACAAGAACAGCCTCATCGAAAGGCTTCTTGAAGGGAAAGATGTAACTCTGTGAGATGAATTAACAGAACACAGAGCAGTTTCTCAGAAAGCTTCTATCCAGTTTTGAACGGAAGATATTTCCTTTTTCACCATAGCCCTCTATGGGCTTCCAAATATGACTTTGCCAATTCCACAAGAACAGCCTTAGCGAAAGGCTTCTTGAAGGGAAAGGTGTAACTCTGTGAGACGAATAAACAGAACACAGAGCAGTTTCTCAGAAAGTTTCTTTCCAGTTTTGAACGGAAGATATTTCCTATTTCACCATACCCCTCTATGATCTTCCAAATATCCCTTTGGCAATTCCACAAGAACAGCCTTAGCGAAAGGCTTCTTGAAGGTAAAGATGCAACTCTGTGAGATGAATTAACAGAACACAGAGCAGTTTGTCAGAAAGTTTCTTTCCAGTTTGGAACGGAAGATATTTCCTTTTTCACCATAGCCCTCTAAGGGCTTCCAAATATCACTTTGCCAATTCCACAAGAACAGCCTTAGCGAAAGGCTTCTTGAAGGGAAAGATGTAACTCTGTGACACGAATTAACAGAACACAGAGCAGTTTCTCAGAAAGCTTCTTTCCAATATTGAACGGAAGATATTTCCTTTTTCACCATAGCCCTCTATGGGCTTCCAAATATCACTTTGCCAATTACACAAGAACAGCCTTGGCGTAAGGCTTCTTGAAGGGAAAGATGTAACTCTGTGAGATGAATTAACAGAACACAGAGCAGTTTCTCAGAAAGCTTCTTTCCAGTTTTGAACGGAAGATATTTCCTTTTTCACCATAGCCCTCTATGGGCTTTCAAATATCACTTTGTCAATTCCACAAGAACAGACTTAGCGAAAGACTTCTTGAAGGAAAAGATGTAACCCTGTGTGATGAATTAACAGAACACAGAGCAGTTTCTCAGAAAGCTTCTTTCCAGTTTTGAACGGAAGATATTTCCTTTTTCACCATAGCCCTCTATGGGCTTCCAAATATCCCTTTGCAAATTCCACAACAGCCTTAGCGAAAGGCTTCTTGAAGGGAAATATGTAACTCTGTGAGATGAATTAACAGAACACAGAGCAGTTTCTCAGAAAGCTTCTTTCCAGTTTTGAACGGAAGATATTTCCTTTTTCACCATAGCCCTCTATGGGCTTCCAAATATCACTTTGGCAATTCCACAAGAACAGCCTTAGCGAAAAGCTTCTTGTAGGGAAAGATGTAACTCTGTGAGATGAATTAACAGAACACAGAGCAGTTTCTCAGAAAGCTTCTTTCCAGTTTTCAACGGAAGATATTTCCTTTTTCACCATAGCCCTCTATGGGCTTCCAAATATCCCTTTGCCAATTCCACAAGAACAGCCTTAGCGAAAGGCTTCTTGAAGGGAAAGATGCAACTCTGTGAGATGAATTAACAGAACACAGAGCAGTTTCTCAGAAAGCTTCTTTCCAGTTTTGAACGGAAGATATTTCCTTTTTCACCATAGCCCTCTATGGACTTCCAAATATCACTTTGTCAATTCCACAAGAACAGCCTTAGCGAAAGGCTTCTTGAAGGGAAAGATGTAACTCTGTGAGATGAATTAACAGAACACAGAGCAGTTTCTCAGAAAGCTTCTTTCCAGTTTTGAACGGAAGATATTTCCTTTTTCACCATAGCCCTCTATGGGCTTCCAAATATCCCTTTGCCAATTCCACAAGAACAGCCTTAGCGAAAGGCTTCTTGAAGGGAAAGATGTAACTCTGTGAGATGAATTAACAGAACACAGAGCAGTTTCTCTGAAAACTTCTTTCCAGTTTTGAGCGGAAGATATTTCCTTTTTCACCATAGACCTCTATGGGCTTCCAAATATCCCTTTGCCAATTCCACAAGAACAGCCTTAGCGAAAGGCTTCTTGAAGGGAAAGATGTAACTCTGTGAGATGAATTAACAGAACACAGAGCGGTTTCTCAGAAAGCTTCTTTCCAGTTTTGAACCGAAGATATTTCCTTTTTCACCATAGCCCTCTATGGGCTTCCAAATATCCCTTTGCCAATTCCACAAGAACAGCCTTAGCGTAAGGCTTCTTGAAGGGAAAGATGTAACACTGTGAGATGAATTAACAGAACACAGAGCAGTTTCTCAGAAAGCTTCTTTCCAGTTTTGAACGGAAGATATTTCCTTTTTCACCATAGACCTCTATGGGCTTCCAAATATCCCTTTACCATTTCCACAAGAACAGCCTTATCGAAAGGCTTCTTGAAGGGAAAGATGTAACTCTGTGAGATGAATTAACAGAACACAGAGCAGTTTCTCAGAAAGCTATTTTCCAGTTTTGAACGGAAGATATTTTCTTATTCACCATAGCCCTCTATGGGCTTCCAAATATCCCTTTGCCAATTCCACAAGAATAGCCTTAGCGAAAGGCTTCTTGAAGGGAAAGATGTAACTCTGTGAGATGAATTAACAGAACACAGAGCAGTTTCTCAGAAAGCTTCTTTCCAGTTTTGAACGGAAGATATTTCCTTTTTCACCATAGCCCTCTATGGGCTTCCAAATATCCCTTTGCCAATTCCACAAGAACAGCCTTAGCGAAAGGCTTCTTGAAGGGAAAGATGTAACTCTGTGAGACGAATTAACAGAACACAGAGCGGTTTCTCAGAAAGCTTCTTTCCAGTTTTGAACGGAAGATATTTCCTTTTTCACCATAGCCCTCTATGGGCTTCCAAATATCCCTTTGCCAATTCTACAAGAACAGCCTTAGCGAAAGGCTTCTTGAAGGGAAAGATGTAACTCTGTGAGATGAATTAACAGAACACAGAGCAGTTTCTCAGAAAGCTTCTTTCCAGTTTTGAACGGAAGATATTTCCTCTTTACCATAGCCCTGTATGGGCTTCCAAATATCCCTTTGCCAATTCCACAAGAACAGACTTATCGAAAGGCTTCTTGAAGGGAAAGATGTAAGTCTGTGAGATGAAATAACAGAACACAGAGCAGTTTCTCAGAAAGCTTCTTTCCAGTTTTGAACGGAAGATATTTCCTTTTTCACCATAGACCTCTATGGGCTTCCAAATATCCCTTTGCCAATTCCACAAGAACAGCCTTAGCGAAAGGGTTCTTGAAGGGAAAGATGTAACTCTGTGAGATGAATTAACAGTACACAGAGCAGTTTCTCAGAAAGCTTCTTTCCAGTTTTGAACCGAAGATATTTCCTTTTTCACCATAGCCCTCTATGGGCTTCCAAATATCCCTTGGACAATTCCACAAGAACAGCCTTAGCGAAAGGCTTCTTGAAGGGAAAGATGTAACTCTGTGAGATGAATTAACGGAACACAGAGCAGATTCTCAGAAAGCTTCTTTCCAGTTTTGAACGGAAGATAGTTCCTTTTTCACCATAGCCCTCTATGGGCTTCCAAATATCCCTTTGCCAATTCCACAAGAACAGACTTAGCGAAAGGCTTCTTGAAGGGAAAGATGTAACTCTATGAGATGAATTAACAGAACACAGAGCAGTTTCTCAGAAAGCTTCTTTCCAGTTTTGAACGGAAGATATTTCCTTTTTCACCATAGCCCTCTATGGGCTTCCAAATATCCCTTTGCCAATTCCACAAGAACAGCCTTATCGAAAGGCTTCTTGAAGGGAAAGATGTAACTCTGTGAGATGAATTAACAGAACACAGAGCTGTTTCTCAGAAAGCTATTTTCCAGTTTTGAACGGAAGATATTCTCTTTTTCACCATAGCCCTCTATGGGCTTCCAAATATCCCTTTGCCAATTCCACAAGAACAGCCTTAGCGAATGGCTTCTTGAAGGGAAAGATGTAACTCTGTGAGATGAATTAACAGAACCCAGAGCGGTTTGTCAGAAAGCTTCTTTCCAGTTTTGAACGGAAGATATTTCCTTTTTCACCATAGCCCTCTATGGGCTTCCAAATATCCCTTTGCCAATTCCACAAGAACAGCCTTTGCGAAAGGCTTCTTAAAGAGAAAGATGTAACTCTGTGAGACGAATTAACAGAACACAGAGCGGTTTCTCAGAAAGCTTCTTTCCAGTTTTGAACGGAAGATATTTCCTTTTTCACCATAGCCCTCTATGGGCTTCCAAATATCCCTTTGCCAATTCCACAAGAACAGCCTTAGCGAAAGGCTTCTTGAAGGGAAAGATGTAACTCTGTGAGATGAATTAACAGAACACAGAGCGGTTTCTCAGAAAGCTTCTTTCCAGTTTTGAACGGAAGATATTTCCTTTTTCACCATAGCCCTGTATGGGCTTCCAAATATCCCTTTGCCAATTCCAGAAGAACAGCCTTAGCGAAAGGCTTCTTGAAGGGAAAGATGTAACTCTGTGACACGAATTAACAGAACTCAGAGCAGTTTCTCAGAAAGCTTCTTTCCAGTTTTGAACGGAAGTTATTTCCTTTTTCACCATAGCCCTCTACGGGTTTCCAAATATCCCTTTGCCAATTCCACAAGAACAGCCTTAGCGAAAGGCTTCTTGAAGGGAAAGATGTAACTCTGTGAGACGAATTAACAGAACACAGAGCAGTTTCTCAGAAAGCTTCTTTCCAGTTTTGAACGGAAGATATTTCCTTTTTCACCATAGCCCTCTATGGGCTTCCAAATATCCCTTTGCCAATTCCACAAGAACAGCCTTAGCGAAAGGCTTCTTGAAGGGAAAGATGTAACTCTGTGAGATGAATTAACAGAACACAGAGCAGTTTCTCAGAAAGCTTCTTTCCAGTTTTGAACGGAAGATGTTTCCTTTTTCACCATAGCCCTCTATGGGCTTGCAAATATCCCTTTGCCAATTCCACAAGAACAGCCTTATCGAAAGGCTTCTTGAAGGGAAAGATGTAACTCTGTGAGATGAATTAACAGAACACAGAGCAGTTTCTCAGAAAGCTATTTTCCAGTTTTGAACGGAAGATATTCTCTTTTTCACCATAGCCCTCTATGGGGTTCCAAATATCCCTTTGCCAATTCCACAAGAAAAGCCTTAGCGAATGGCTTCTTGAAGGGAAAGATGTAACTCTGTGAGATGAATTAACAGAACCAAGAGCGGTTTCTCAGAAAGCTTCTTTCCAGTTTTGAACGGAAGATATTTCCTTTTTCACCATAGCCCTCTATGGGCTTCCAAATATCCCTTTGCCAATTCCACAAGAACAGCCTTTGCGAAAGGCTTCTTGAAGAGAAAGATGTAACTCTGTGAGACGAATTAACAGAACACAGAGCGGTTTCTCAGAAAGCTTCTTTCCAGTTTTGAACGGAAGATATTTCCTTTTTCACCATAGCCCTCTATGGGCTTCCAAATATCCCTTTGCCAATTCCACAAGAACAGCCTTAGCGAAAGGCTTCTTGAAGGGAAAGATGTAACTCTGTGAGATGAATTAACAGAACACAGAGCGGTTTCTCAGAAAGCTTCTTTCCAGTTTTGAACGGAAGATATTTCCTTTTTCACCATAGCCCTGTATGGGCTTCCAAATATCCCTTTGCCAATTCCAGAAGAACAGCCTTAGCGAAAGGCTTCTTGAAGGGAAAGATGTAACTCTGTGACACGAATTAACAGAACTCAGAGCAGTTTCTCAGAAAGCTTCTTTCCAGTTTTGAACGGAAGATATTTACTTTTTCACCATAGCCCTCTATGGGTTTCCAAATATCCCTTTGCCAATTCCACAAGAACAGCCTTAGCGAAAGGCTTCTTGAAGGGAAATATGTAACTCTGTGAGACGAATTAACAGAACACAGAGCAGTTTCTCAGAAAGATTCTTTCCAGTTTTGAACGGAAGATATTTCCTTTTTCACCATAGCCCTCTATGGGCTTCCAAATATCCCTTTGCCAATTCCACAAGAACAGCCTTAGCGAAAGGCTTCTTGAAGGGAAAGATGGAACTCTGTGAGATGAATTAACAGAACACAGAGCAATTTCTCAGAAAGCTTCTTTCCAGTTTTGAACGGAAGATGTTTCCTTTTTCACCATAGCCCTCTATGGGCTTCCAAATATCCCTTTGCCAATTCCACAAGAACAGCCTTAGCGAAAGGCTTCTTGAAGGGAAAGATGTAACTCTGTGAGATGAATTAACAGAACACAGAGCGGTTTCTCAGAAAGCTTCTTTCCAGTTTTGAACCGAAGATATTTCCTTTTTCAACATAGCCCTCTATGGGCTTCCAAATATCCCTTTGCCAATTCCACAAGAACAGCTTTAGCGTAAGGCTTCTTGAAGGGAAAGATGTAACACTGTTAGATGAATTAAGAGAACACAGAGCAGTTTCTCAGAAAGCTTCTTTCCAGTTTTGAACGGAAGATAATTCCTTTTTCAACGTAGCCCTCTATGGGCTTCCAAATATCCCTTTACCAATTCCACAAGAACAGCCTTATCGAAAGGCTTCTTGAAGGGAAAGATGTAACTCTGTGAGATGAATTAACAGAACACAGAGCAGTTTCTCAGAAAGCTATTTTCCAGTTTTGAACGGAAGATATTTTCTTATTCACCATAGCCCTCTATGGGCTTCCAAATATCCCTTTGCCAATTCCACAAGAATAGCCTTAGCGAAAGGCTTCTTGAAGGGAAAGATGTAACTCTGTGAGATGAATTAACAGAACACAGAGCAGTTTCTCAGAAAGCTTCTTTCCAGTTTTGAACGGAAGATATTTCCTTTTTCACCATAGCCCTCTATGGGCTTCCAAATATCCCTTTGCCAATTCCTCAAGAACAGCCTTAGCGAAAGGCTTCTTGAAGGGAAAGATGTAACTCTGTGAGACGAATTAACAGAACACAGAGCGGTTTCTCAGAAAGCTTCTTTCCAGTTTTGAACGGAAGATATTTCCTTTTTCACCATAGCCCTCTATGGGCTTCCAAATATCCCTTTGCCAATTCCACAAGAACAGCCTTAGCGAAAGGCTTCTTGAAGGGAAAGATGTAACTCTGTGAGATGAATTAACAGAACACAGAGCAGTTTCTCAGAAAGCTTCTTTCCAGTTTTGAACGGAAGATATTTCCTTTTTCACCATAGGCCTCTATGGGCTTCCAAATATCCCTTTGCCAATTCCACAAGAACAGCCTTAGCGAAAGGCTTCTTGAAGGGAAACATATATCTCTGTGAGATGAATTAACAGAACACAGAGCGGTTTCTCAGAAAGCTTCTTTCCAGTTTTGAACGGAAGATATTTCCTTTTTCACCATAGCCCTCTAAGGGCTTCCAAATATCCCTTTGCCAATTCCACAAGAACAGCCTTAGCGAAAGGCTTCCTGAAGGGAAAGATGTAACTCTGTTAGATGAATTAACAGAACACAGAGCGGTTTCTCAGAAAGCTTCTTTCCAGTTTTGAACGGAAGATATTTCCTTTTTCACCATAGCCCTCTATGGGCTTCCAAATATCCCTTTGCCAATTCCACAAGAACAGACTTAGCGAAAGGCTTCTTGAAGGGAAAGATGTAACTCTGTGAGATGAATTAACAGAACACAGAGCAGTTCCTCTGAAAGCTTCTTTCCAGTTTTGAACGGAAGATATTTCCTTTTCACCATAGCCCTCTATGGGCTTCCAAATATCCCTTTGCCAATTCCACAAGAACGGCCTTAGCGAAAGGCTTCTTGAAGGGAAAGATGTAACTCTGTGAGATGAATTAACAGAACACAGAGCGGTTTCTCAGAAAGCTTCTTTCCAGTTTTGAACCGAAGATATTTCCTTTTTCACCATAGCCCTCTATGGGTTTCCAAATATCCCTTTGCCAATTCCACAAGAACAGCCTTAGCGTAAGGCTTCTTGAAGGGAAAGATGTAACACTGTGAGATGAATTAACAGAACACACAGCAGTTTCTCAGAAAGCTTCTTTCCAGTTTTGAACGGAAGATATTTCCTTTTTCACCATAGCCCTCTATGGGCTTCCAAATATCCCTTTACCAATTCCACAAGAACAGCCTTATCGAAAGGCTTCTTGAAGGGAAAGATGTAACTCTGTGAGATGAATTAACAGAACACAGAGCATTTTCTCAGAAAGCTATTTTCCAGTTTTGAACGGAAGATATTTTCTTATTCACCATAGCCCTCTATGGGCTTCCAAATATCCCTTTGCCAATTCCACCAGAATAGTCTTAGCGAAAGGCTTCTTGAAGGGAAAGATGTAACTCTGTGAGATGAATTAACAGAACACTGAGCAGTTTCTCAGAAAGCTTCTTTCCAGTATTGAACGGAAGATATTTCCTTTTTCACCATAGCCCTCTATGGGCTTCCAAATATCCCTTTGCCAATTCCACAAGAACACCCTTAGCGAAAGGCTTCTTGAAGGGAAAGATGTAACTCTGTTAGACGAATTAACAGAACACAGAGCGGTTTCTCAGAAAGCTTCTTTCCAGTTTTGAACGGAAGATATTTCCTTTTTCACCATAGCCCTCTATGGGCTTCCAAATATCCCTTTGCCAATTCCACAAGAACAGCCTTAGCGAAAGGCTTCTTGAAGGGAAAGATGTAACTCTGTGAGATGAATTAACAGAACACAGAGCAGTTTCTCAGAAAGCTACTTTCCAGTTTTGAACGGAAGATATTTCCTTTTTCACCATAGCCCTCTATGGGCTTCCAAATATCCCTTTGCCAATTCCTCAAGAACAGCCTTAGCGAAAGGCTTCTTGAAGGGAAAGATGTAACTCTGTGAGATGAATTAACAGAACACAGAGCAGTTTCTCAGAAAGCTTCTTTCCAGTTTTGAACGGAAGATATTTCCTTTTTCACCATAGCCCTCTATGGGCTTCCAAATATCCCTTGGCCAATTCCACAAGAACAGCCTTAGCGAAAGGCTTCTTGAAGGGAAAGATGTAACTCTGTGAGATGAGTTAACAGAACACAGAGCGGTTTCTCAGAAAGCTTCTTTCCAGTTTTGAACGGAAGATATTTCCTTTTTCACCATAGGTCTCTATGGGCTTCCAAATATCCCTTTGCCAATTCCACAAGAACAGCCTTAGCGAAAGGCTTCTGGAAGGGAAAGATGTAACTCTGTGAGATGAATTAACAGAACACAGAGCAGTTTCTCAAAAAGCTTCTTTCCAGTTTTGAACGGAAGATATTTCCTTTTTCACCATAGCCCTCTATGGGCTTCCAAATATCCCTTTGCCAATTCCACAAGAACAGCCTTAGCGAAAGGCTTCTTGAAGGGAAAGATGTAACTCTGTGAGATGAATTAACAGAACACAGAGCGGTTTCTCAGAAAGCTTCTTTCCAGTTTTGAACGGAAGATATTTCCTCTTTACCATAGCCCTGTATGGGCTTCCAAATATCCCTTTGCCAATTCCACAAGAACAGCCTTATCGAAAGGCTTCTTGAAGGGAAAGATGTAACTCTGTGAGATGAATTAACAGGACACAGAGCAGTTTCTCAGAAAGCTTCTTTCCAGTTTTGAACGGAAGATATTTCCTTTTTCACCATAGACCTCTATGGGCTTCCAAATATCCCTTTTACCAATTCCACAAGAACAGCCTTAGCGAAAGGCTTCTTGAAGGGAAAGATGTAACTCTGTGAGATGAATTAACAGAACACAGAGCAGTTTCTCAGAAAGCTTCTTTCCAGTTTTGAACCGACGATATTTCCTTTTTCACCATAGCCCTCTATGGGCTTCCAAATATCCCTTGGCCAGTTCCACCAGAACAGCCTTAGCGAAAGGCTTCTTGAAGGGAAAGATGTAACTCTGTGAGATGAATTAACAGAACACAGAGCAGTTTCTCAGAAAGCTATTTTCCAGTTTTGAACGGAAGATATTCTCTTTTTCACCATAGCCCTCTATGGGCTTCCAAATATCCCTTTGCCAATTACACAAGAACAGCCTTAGCGAATGGCTTCTTGAAGGGAAAGATGTAACTCTGTGAGATGAATTAACAGAACACAGAGCGGTTTCTCAGAAAGCTTCTTTCCAGTTTTGAACGGAAGATATTTCCTTTTTCACCATAGCCCTCTATGGGCTTCCAAATATCCCTTTGCCAATTCCACAAGAACAGCCTTAGCGAAAGGCTTCTTGAAGGGAAAGATGTAACTCTGTGAGACGAATTAACAGAACTCAGAGCAGTTTCTCAGAAAGCTTCTTTCCAGTTTTGAACGGAAGATATTTCCTTTTTCACCATAGCCCTCTATGGGTTTCCAAATATCCCTTTGCCAATTCCACAAGAACAGCCTTAGCGAAAGGCTTCTTGAAGGGAAAGATGTAACTCTGTGAGACGAATTAACAGAACACAGAGCAGTTTCTCAGAAAGCTTCTTTCCAGTTTTGAACGGAAGATAGTACCTTTTTCACCATAGCCCTTTATGGGCTTCCAAATATCCCTTTGCCAATTCCACAAGAACAGCCCTAGCGAAAGGCATCTTGAAGGGAAAGATGTAACTCTGTGAGACGAATTAACAGAACACAGAGCAGTTTCTCAGAAAGCTTCTTTCCAGTTTTGAACGGAAGATATTTCCTTTTTCACCATAGCCCTCTATGGGCTTCCAAATATCCCTTTGCCAATTCCACAAGAACAGCCTCATCGAAAGGCTTCTTGAAGGGAGAGATGTAACTCTGTGAGATGAATTAACAGAACACAGAGCAGTTTCTCAGAAAGCTTCTTTCCAGTTTTGAACGGAAGATATTTCCTTTTTCACCATAGCCCTCTATGGGCTTCCAAATATCCCTTTGCCAATTCCACAAGAACAGCCTTAGCGAAAGGCTTCTTGAAGGGAAAGATGTAACTCTGTGAGATGAATTAACAGAACACAGAGCAGTTTCTCTGAAAGCTTCTTTCCAGTTTTGAACGGAAGATATTTCCTTTTTCACCATAGCCCTCTATGGGCTTCCAAATATCCCTTTACCAATTCCACAAGAACAGCCTTATCGAAAGGCTTCTTGAAGGGAAAGATGTAACTCTGTGAGATGAATTAACAGAACACAGAGCGGTTTCTCAGAAAGCTTCTTTCCAGTTTTGAACGGAAGATATTTCCTTTTTCACCATAGCCCTCTATGGGCTTCCAAATATCCCTTTGCCAATTCCACAAGAACAGCCTTTGCGAAAGGCTTCTTGAAGAGAAAGATGTAACTCTGTGAGACGAATTAACAGAACACAGAGCGGTTTCTCAGAAAGCTTCTTTCCAGTTTTGAACGGAAGATATTTCCTTTTTCACCATAGCCCTCTATGGGCTTCCAAATATCCCTTTGCCAATTCCACAAGAACAGCCTTAGCGAAAGGCTTCTTGAAGGGAAAGATGTAACTCTGTGAGATGAATTAACAGAACACAGAGCGGTTTCTCAGAAAGCTTCTTTCCAGTTTTGAACGGAAGATATTTCCTTTTTCACCATAGCCCTCTATGGGCTTCCAAATATCCCTTTGCCAATTCCACAAGAACAGGCTTAGCGAAAGGCTTCTTGAAGGGAAAGATGTAACTCGGTGAGATGAATTAACAGAACACAGAGCAGTTTCTCAGAAAGCTTCTTTCCAGTTTTGAACGGAAGATGTTTCCTTTTTCACCATAGCCCTCTATGGGCTTCCAAATATCCCTTTGCCAATTCCACAAGAACAGCCTTAGCGAAAGGCTTCTGGAAGGGAAAGATGTAACTCTGTGAGATGAATTAACAGAACACAGAGCAGTTTCTCAGAAAGCTTCTTTCCAGTTTTGAACGGAAGATATTTCCTTTTTCACCATAGCCCTCTATGGGCTTCCAAATATCCCTTTGCTAATTCCACAAGAACAGCCTTAGCGAAAGGCTTCTTCAAGGGAAAGATGTAACTCTGTGAGACGAATTAACAGAACACAGAGCAGTTTCTCAGAAAGCTTCTTTCCAGTTTTGAACGGAAGATATTTCCTTTTTCACCATAGCCCTCTATGGGCTTCCAAATATCCCTTTGCCAATTCCACAAGAACAGCCTTAGCGAAAGGCTTCTTCAAGGGAAAGATGTAACTCTGTGAGACGAATTAACAGAACACAGATCAGTTTCTCAGAAAGCTTCTTTCCAGTTTTGAACGGAAGATATTTCCTTTTTCACCATACCCCTCTATGGGCTTCCAAATATCCCTTTGCCAATTCCAAAAGAACAGCCTTAGCGAAAGGCTTCTTGAAGGGAAAGATGTAACTCTGTGAGACGAATTAACAGAACACAGAGCAGTTTCTCAGAAAGCTTCTTTCCAGTTTTGAACGGAAGATATTTCCTTTTTCACCATAGCCCTCTAAGGGCTTCCAAATATCCCTTTGCCAATTCCACAAGAACAGCCTTAGCGAAAGGCTTCTTGAAGGGAAAGATGTAACTCTGTGAGACGAATTAACAGAACACAGAGCAGTTTCTCAGAAAGCTTCTTTCCAGTTTTGAACGGAAGATATTTCCTTTTTCACCATAGCCCTCTATGGGCTTCCAAATATCCCTTTGCCAATTCCACAAGAACAGCCTTAGCGAAAGGCTTCTTGAAGGGAAAGATGTAACACTGTGAGACGAATTAACAGAACACAGAGCAGTTTCTCAGAAAGCTTCTTTCCAGTTTTGAACGGAAGATATTTCCTTTTTCACCATATTCCTCTATGGGCTTCCAAATATCCCTTTGCCAATTCCACAAGAACAGCCTTAGCGAAAGGCTTCTTGAAGGGAAAGATGTAACTCTGTGAGATGAATTAAGAGAACACAGAGCGGTTTCTCAGAAAGCTTCTTTCCAGTTTTGAACGGAAGATATTTCCTTTTTCACGATAGCCCTCTATGGGCTTCCAAATATCCCTTTGCCAATTCCACAAGAACAGCCTTAGCGAAAGGCTTCTTGAAGCGAAGGATGTAACTCTGTGAGATGAATTAACAGAACAGAGAGCGGTTTCTCAGAAAGCTTCTTTCCAGTTTTGAACGGAAGATATTTCCTTTTTCACCATAGCCCTCTAAGGGTTTCCAAATATCCCTTTGCCAATTCCACAAGAACAGCCTTAGCGAAAGGCTTCTTGAAGGGAAAGATGTAACTCTGTGAGATGAATTAACAGAACACAGAGCAGATTCTCAGAAAGCTTCTTTCCAGGTTTGAACGGAAGATATTTCCTTTTTCACCATAGCCCTCTATGGGCTTCCAAATATCCCTTTGCCAATTCCACAAGAACAGCCTTAGCGAAAGGCTTCTTGAAGGGAAAGATGTAACTCTGTGAGATGAATTAACAGAACACAGAGCAGTTTCTCAGAAAGCTTCTTTCCAGTTTTGAACGGAAGATATTTCCTTTTTCACCATAGCCCTCTATGGGCTTCCAAATATCCCTTTGCCAATTCCACAAGAACAGCCTTAGCGAAAGGCTTCTTGAAGGGAAAGATGTAGCTCTGTGAGATGAATTAACAGAACACAGAGCGGTTCTCAGAAAACTTCTTTCCAGTTTTGAACGGAAGATATTTCCTTTTTCACCATAGCCCTCTAAGGGCTTCCAAATATCCCTTTGCCAATTCCACAAGAACAGCCTTAGCGAAAGGCTTCTTGAAGGGAAAGATGTAACTCTGTGAGATGAATTAACAGAACACAGAGCGGTTTCTCAGAAAGCTTCTTTCCAGTTTTGAACGGAAGATATTTCCTTTTTCACCATAGCCCTGTATGGGCTTCCAAATATCCCTTTGCCAATTCCACAAGAACAGCCTTAGCGAAAGGCTTCTTGAAGGGAAAGATGTAACTCTGTGAGATGAATTAACAGAACACAGAGCAGTTTCTCAGAAAGCTTCTTTCCAGTTTTGAACGGAAGATATTTCCTTTTTCACCATAGCCCTCTATGGGCTTCCAAATATCCCTTTGCCAATTCCACAAAAACAGCCTTAGCGAAAGGCTTCTTGAAGGGAAAGATGTAACTCTGTGAGATGAATTAACAGAACACAGAGCAGTTTCTCAGAAAGCTTCTTTCCAGTTTTGAACGGAAGATATTTCCTTTTTCACCATAACCCTCTATGGGCTTCCAAATATCCCTTTGCCAATTCCACAAGAACAGCCTTAGCGAAAGGCTTCTTGAAGGGAAAGATGTAACTCTGTGAGATGAATTAACAGAACACAGAGCAGTTTCTCTGAAAACTTCTTTCCAGTTTTGAGCGGAAGATATTTCCTTTTTCACCATAGCCCTCTATGGGCTTCCAAATATCCCTTTGCCAATTCCACAAGAACAGCCTTAGCGAAAGGCTTCTTGAAGGGAAAGATGTAACTCTGTGAGATGAATTAACAGAACACAGAGCGGTTTCTCAGAAAGCTTCTTTCCAGTTTTGAACCGAAGATATTTCCTTTTTCACCATAGCCCTCTATGGGCTTCCAAATATCCCTTTGCCAATTCCACAAGAACAGCCTTAGCGTAAGGCTTCTTGAAGGGAAAGATGTAACACTGTGAGATGAATTAACAGAACACAGAGCAGTTTCTCAGAAAGCTTCTTTACAGTTTTGAACGGAAGATATTTCCTTTTTCACCATAGACCTCTATGGGCTTCCAAATATCCCTTTACCATTTCCACAAGAACAGCCTTATCGAAAGGCTTCTTGAAGGGAAAGATGTAACTCTGTGAGATGAATTAACAGAACACAGAGCAGTTTCTCAGAAAGCTATTTTCCAGTTTTGAACGGAAGATATTTTCTTATTCACCATAGCCCTCTATGGGCTTCCAAATATCCCTTTGCCAATTCCACAAGAATAGCCTTAGCGAAAGGCTTCTTGAAGGGAAAGATGTAACTCTGTGAGATGAATTAACAGAACACAGAGCAGTTTCTCAGAAAGCTTCTTTCCAGTTTTGAACGGAAGATATTTCCTTTTTCACCATAGCCCTCTATGGGCTTCCAAATATCCCTTTGCCAATTCCACAAGAACAGCCTTAGCGAAAGGCTTCTTGAAGGGAAAGATGTAACTCTGTGAGACGAATTAACAGAACACAGAGCGGTTTCTCAGAAAGCTTCTTTCCAGTTTTGAACGGAAGATATTTCCTTTTTCACCATAGCCCTCTATGGGCTTCCAAATATCCCTTTGCCAATTCTACAAGAACAGCCTTAGCGAAAGGCTTCTTGAAGGGAAAGATGTAACTCTGTGAGATGAATTAACAGAACACAGAGCAGTTTCTCAGAAAGCTTCTTCCCAGTTTTGAACGGAAGATATTTCCTCTTTACCATAGCCCTGTATGGGCTTCCAAATATCCCTTTGCCAATTCCACAAGAACAGACTTATCGAAAGGCTTCTTGAAGGGAAAGATGTAACTCTGTGAGATGAAATAACAGAACACAGAGCAGTTTCTCAGAAAGCTTCTTTCCAGTTTTGAACGGAAGATATTTCCTTTTTCACCATAGACCTCTATGGGCTTCCAAATATCCCTTTGCCAATTCCACAGGAACAGCCTTAGCGAAAGGGTTCTTGAAGGGAAAGATGTAACTCTGTGAGAATAATTAACAGAACACAGAGCAGTTTCTCAGAAAGCTTCTTTCCAGTTTTGAACCGAAGATATTTCCTTTTTCACCATAGCCCTCTATGGGCTTCCAAATATCCCTTGGACAATTCCACAAGAACAGCCTTAGCGAAAGGCTTCTTGAAGGGAAAGATGTAACTCTGTGAGATGAATTAACGGAACACAGAGCAGATTCTCAGAAAGCTTCTTTCCAGTTTTGAACGGAAGATAGTTCCTTTTTCACCATAGCCCTCTATGGGCTTCCAAATATCCCTTTGCCAATTCCACAAGAACAGCCTTAGCGAAAGGCTTCTTGAAGGGAAAGATGTAACTCTGTGAGATGAATTAACAGAACACAGAGCAGTTTCTCAGAAAGCTTCTTTCCAGTTTTGAACGGAAGATATTTCCTTTTTCACCATAGCCCTCTATGGGCTTCCAAATATCCCTTTGCCAATTCCACAAGAACAGCCTTATCGAAAGGCTTCTTGAAGGGAAAGATGTAACTCTGTGAGATGAATTAACAGAACACAGAGCAGTTTCTCAGAAAGCTATTTTCCAGTTTTGAACGGAAGATATTCTCTTTTTCACCATAGCCCTCTATGGGCTTCCAAATATCCCTTTGCCAATTCCACAAGAACAGCCTTAGCGAAAGGCTTCTTGAAGGGAAAGATGTAACTCTGTGAGATGAATTAACAGAACACAGAGCGGTTTCTCAGAAAGCTTCTTTCCAGTTTTGAACCGAAGATATTTCCTTTTTCACCATAGCCCTCTATGGGCTTCCAAATATCCCTTTGCCAATTCCACAAGAACAGCCTTAGCGTAAGGCTTCTTGAAGGGAAAGATGTAACACTGTGAGATGAATTAACAGAACACAGAGCAGTTTCTCAGAAAGCTTCTTTACAGTTTTGAACGGAAGATATTTCCTTTTTCACCATAGACCTCTATGGGCTTCCAAATATCCCTTTACCATTTCCACAAGAACAGCCTTATCGAAAGGCTTCTTGAAGGGAAAGATGTAACTCTGTGAGATGAATTAACAGAACACAGAGCAGTCTCTCAGAAAGCTTCTTTCCAGTTTTGAACGGAAGATATTTTCTTATTCACCATAGCCCTCTATGGGCTTCCAAATATCCCTTTGCCAATTCCACAAGAATAGCCTTAGCGAAAGGCTTCTTGAAGGGAAAGATGTAACTCTGTGAGATGTATTAACAGAACACAGAGCAGTTTCTCAGAAAGCTTCTTTCCAGTTTTGAACGGAAGATATTTCCTTTTTCACCATAGCCCTCTATGGGCTTCCAAATATCCCTTTGCCAATTCCACAAGAACAGCCTTAGCGAAAGGCTTCTTGAAGGGAAAGATGTAACTCTGTGAGACGAATTAACAGAACACAGAGCGGTTTCTCAGAAAGCTTCTTTCCAGTTTTGAACGGAAGATATTTTTTTTTTCACCATAGCCCTCTATGGGCTTCCAAATATCCCTTTGCCAATTCTACAAGAACAGCCTTAGCGAAAGGCTTCTTGAAGGGAAAGATGTAACTCTGTGAGATGAATTAACAGAACACAGAGCAGTTTCTCAGAAAGCTTCTTCCCAGTTTTGAACGGAAGATATTTCCTCTTTACCATAGCCCTGTATGGGCTTCCAAATATCCCTTTGCCAATTCCACAAGAACAGACTTATCGAAAGGCTTCTTTAAGGGAAAGATGTAACTCTGTGAGATGAAAAAACAGAACACAGAGCAGTTTCTCAGAAAGCTTCTTTCCAGTTTTGAACGGAAGATATTTCCTTTTTCACCATAGACCTCTATGGGCTTCCAAATATCCCTTTGCCAATTCCACAAGAACAGCCTTAGCGAAAGGGTTCTTGAAGGGAAAGATGTAACTCTGTGAGAATAATTAACAGAACACAGAGCAGTTTCTCAGAAAGCTTCTTTCCAGTTTTGAACCGAAGATATTTCCTTTTTCACCATAGCCCTCTATGGGCTTCCAAATATCCCTTGGACAATTCCACAAGAACAGCCTTAGCGAAAGGCTTCTTGAAGGGAAAGATGTAACTCTGTGAGATGAATTAACGGAACACAGAGCAGATTCTCAGAAAGCTTCTTTCCAGTTTTGAACGGAAGATAGTTCCTTTTTCACCATAGCCCTCTATGGGCTTCCAAATATCCCTTTGCCAATTCCACAAGAACAGCCTTAGCGAAAGGCTTCTTGAAGGGAAAGATGTAACTCTGTGAGATGAATTAACAGAACACAGAGCAGTTTCTCAGAAAGCTTCTTTCCAGTTTTGAACGGAAGATATTTCCTTTTTCACCATAGCCCTCTATGGGCTTCCAAATATCCCTTTGCCAATTCCACAAGAACAGCCTTAGCGAAAGGCTTCTTGAAGGGAAAGATGTAACTCTGTGAGATGAATTAACAGAACACAGAGCAGTTTCTCAGAAAGCTATTTTCCAGTTTTGAACGGAAGATATTCTCTTTTTCACCATAGCCCTCTATGGGCTTCCAAATATCCCTTTGCCAATTCCACAAGAACAGCCTTAGCGAATGGCTTCTTGAAGGGAAAGATGTAACTCTGTGAGATGAATTAACAGAACCCAGAGCGGTTTCTCAGAAAGCTTCTTTCCAGTTTTGAACGGAAGATATTTCCTTTTTCACCATAGCCCTCTATGGGCTTCCAAATATCCCTTTGCCAATTCCACAAGAACAGCCTTTGCGAAAGGCTTCTTAAAGAGAAAGATGTAACTCTGTGAGACGAATTAACAGAACACAGAGCGGTTTCTCAGAAAGCTTCTTTCCAGTTTTGAACGGAAGATATTTCCTTTTTCACCATAGCCCTGTATGGGCTTCCAAATATCCCTTTGCCAATTCCAGAAGAACAGCCTTAGCGAAAGGCTTCTTGAAGGGAAAGATGTAACTCTGTGACACGAATTAACAGAACTCAGAGCAGTTTCTCAGAAAGCTTCTTTCCAGTTTTGAACGGAAGTTATTTCCTTTTTCACCATAGCCCTCTACGGGTTTCCAAATATCCCTTTGCCAATTCCACAAGAACAGCCTTAGCGAAAGGCTTCTTGAAGGGAAAGATGTAACTCTGTGAGACGAATTAACAGAACATAGAGCAGTTTCTCAGAAAGCTTCTTTCCAGTTTTGAACGGAAGATATTTCCTTTTTCACCATAGCCCTCTATGGGTTTCCAAATATCCCTTTGCCAATTCCACAAGAACAGCCTTAGCGAAAGGCTTCTTGAAGGGAAAGATGTAACTCTGTGAGATGAATTAACAGAACACAGAGCAGTTTCTCAGAAAGCTTCTTTCCAGTTTTGAACGGAAGATGTTTCCTTTTTCACCATAGCCCTCTATGGGCTTCCAAATATCCCTTTGCCAATTCCACAAGAACAGCCTTATCGAAAGGCTTCTTAAAGGGAAAGATGTAACTCTGTGAGATGAATTAACAGAACACAGAGCAGTTTCTCCGAAAGCTATTTTCCAGTTTTGAACGGAAGATATTCTCTTTTTCACCATAGCCCTCTATGGGCTTCCAAATATCCCTTTGCCAATTCCACAAGAAAAGCCTTAGCGAATGGCTTCTTGAAGGGAAAGATGTAACTCTGTGAGATGAATTAACAGAACCCAGAGCGGTTTCTCAGAAAGCTTCTTTCCAGTTTTGAACGGAAGATATTTCCTTTTTCACCATAGCCCTCTATGGGCTTCCAAATATCCCTTTGCCAATTCCACAAGAACAGCCTTTGCGAAAGGCTTCTTGAAGAGAAAGATGTAACTCTGTGAGACGAATTAACAGAACACACAGCGGTTTCTCAGAAAGCTTCTTTCCAGTTTTGAACGGAAGATATTTCCTTTTTCACCATAGCCCTCTATGGGCTTCCAAATATCCCTTTGCCAATTCCACAAGAACAGCCTTAGCGAAAGGCTTCTTGAAGGGAAAGATGTAACTCTGTGAGATGAATTAACAGAACACAGAGCGGTTTCTCAGAAAGCTTCTTTCCAGTTTTGAACGGAAGATATTTCCTTTTTCACCATAGCCCTGTATGGGCTTCCAAATATCCCTTTGCCAATTCCACAAGAACAGCCTTAGCGAAAGGCTTCTTGAAGGGAAAGATGGAACTCTGTGAGACGAATTAACAGAACACAGAGCGGTTTCTCAGAAAGCTTCTTTCCAGTTTTGAACGGAAGATATTTCCTTTTTCACCATAGGCCTCTAAGGGCTTCCAAATATCGCTTTGCCAATCCAACAAGAACAGCCTTAGCGAAAGGCTTCTTGAAGGGAAAGATGTAACTCTGTGAGATGAATTAACAGAACACAGAGCGGTTTCTCAGAAAGCTTCTTTCCAGTTTTGAACGGAAGATATTTCCTTTTTCACCATAGCCCTCTATGGGCTTCCAAATATCTCTTTGCCAATTCCACAAGAACAGCCTTAGCGAAAGGCTTCTTGAAGGGAAAGATGTAACTCTTTGAGATGAATTAACAGAACACAGAGCAGTTTCTCTGAAAGCTTCTTTCCAGTTTTGAACGGAAGATATTTCCTTTTTCACCATAGCCCTCTATGGGCTTCCAAATATCCCTTTGCCAGTTCCACAAGAACAGCCTTAGCGAAAGGCTTCTTGAAGGGAAAGATGTAACTCTGTGAGATGAATTAACAGAACACAGAGCGGTTTCTCAGAAAGCTTCTTTCCAGTTTTGAACCGAAGATATTTCCTTTTTCACCGTAGCCCTCTATGGGCTTCCAAATATCCCTTTGCCAATTCCACAAGAACAGCCTTAGCGTAAGGCTTCTTGAAGGGAAAGATGTAACACTGTGAGATGAATTAACAGAACACATAGCAGTTTCTCAGAAAGCTTCTTTCCAGTTTTGAACGGAAGATATTTCCTTTTTCACCATAGCCCTCTATGGGCTTCCAAATATGCCTTTACCAATTCCACAAGAACAGCCTTATCGAAAGGCTTCTTGAAGGGAAAGATGTAACTCTGTGAGATGAATTAACAGAACACAGAGCATTTTCTCAGAAAGCTATTTTCCAGTTTTGAACGGAAGATATTTTCTTATTCACCATAGCCCTCTATGGGCTTCCAAATATCCCTTTCCCAATTCCACCAGAATAGTCTTAGCGAAAGGCTTCTTGAAGGGAAAGATGTAACTCTGTGAGATGAATTAACAGAACACTGAGCAGTTTCTCAGAAAGCTTCTTTCCAGTATTGAACGGAAGATATTTCCTTTTTCACCATAGCCCTCTATGGGCTTCCAAATATCCCTTTGCCAATTCCACAAGAACAGCCTTAGCGAAAGGCTTCTTGAAGGGAAAGATGTAACTCTGTGAGACGAATTAACAGAACACAGAGCGGTTTCTCAGAAAGCTTCTTTCCAGTTTTGAACGGAAGATATTTCCTTTTTCACCATAGCCCTCTATGGGCTTCCAAATATCCCTTTGCCAATTCCACAAGAACAGCCTTAGCGAAAGGCTTCTTGAAGGGAAAGATGTAACTCTGTGAGATGAATTAACAGAACACAGAGCAGTTTCTCAGAAAGCTACTTTCCAGTTTTGAACGGAAGATATTTCCTTTTTCACCATAGCCCTCTATGGGCTTCCAAATATCCCTTTGCCAATTCCACAAGAACAGCCTTAGCGAAAGGCTTCCTGAAGGGAAAGATGTAACTCTGTGAGATGAATTAACAGAACACAGAGCAGTTTCTCAGAAAGCTTCTTTCCAGTTTTGAACGGAAGATATTTCCTTTTTCACCATAGCCCTCTATGGGCTTCCAAATATCCCTTGGCCAATTCCACAAGAACAGCCTTAGCGAAAGGCTTCTTGAAGGGAAAGATGTAACTCTGTGAGATGAGTTAACAGAACACAGAGCGGTTTCTCAGAAAGCTTCTTTCCAGTTTTGAACGGAAGATATTTCCTTTTTCACCATAGGTCTCTATGGGCTTCCAAATATCCCTTTGCCAATTCCACAAGAACAGCCTTAGCGAAAGGCTTCTGGAAGGGAAAGATGTAACTCTGTGAGAAGAATTAACAGAACACAGAGCAGTTTCTCAAAAAGCTTCTTTCCAGTTTTGAACGGAAGATATTTCCTTTTTCACCATAGCCCTCTATGGGCTTCCAAATATCCCTTTGCCAATTCCACAAGAACAGCCTTAGCGAAAGGCTTCTTGAAGGGAAAGATGTAACTCTGTGAGATGAATTAACAGAACACAGAGCGGTTTCTCAGAAAGCTTCTTTCCAGTTTTGAACGGAAGATATTTCCTCTTTACCATAGCCCTGTATGGGCTTCCAAATATCCCTTTGCCAATTCCACAAGAACAGCCTTATCGAAAGGCTTCTGGAAGGGAAAGATGTAACTCTGTGAGATGAATTAACAGAACACAGAGCAGTTTCTCAGAACGCTTCTTTCCAGTTTTGAACGGAAGATATTTCCTTTTTCACCATAGCCCTCTATGGGCTTCCAAATATCCCTTTGCCAATTCCACAAGAACAGCCTTCGCGAAAGGCTTCTTGAAGGGAAAGATGTAACTCTGTGAGATGAGTTAACACAACACAGAGCGGTTTCTCAGAAAGCTTCTTTCCAGTTTTGAACGGAAGATATTTCCTTTTTCACCATAGGTCTCTAAGGGCTTCCAAATATCCCTTTGCCAATTCCACAAGAACAGCCTTAGCGAAAGGCTTCTTGAAGGGAAAGATGTAACTCTGTGAGATGAATTAACAGAACACAGAGCAGTTTCTCAGAAAGCTTCTTTCCAGTTTTGAACGGAAGATATTTCCTTTTTCACCATAGCCCTCTATGGGCTTCCAAATATCCCTTTGCCAATTCCACAAGAACAGCCTTATCGACAGGCTTCTTGAAGGGAAAGATGTAACTCTGTGATATGAATTAACAGAACACAGAGCAGTTTCTCAGAAAGCTATTTTCCAGTTTTGAACGGAAGATATGTTCTTTTTCACCATAGCCCTCTCTGGGCTTCCAAATATCCCTTTGCCAATTCCACAAGAACAGCCTTAACGAAAGGCTTCTTGAAGGGATAGATGTAACTCTGTGAGATGAATTAACAGAACACAGAGCAGTTTCTCAGAAAGCTTCTTTCCAGTTTTGAACGGAAGATATTTCCTTTTTCACCATAGCCCTCTATGGGCTTCCAAATATCCCTTTGCCAATTCCACGAGAACAGCCTTAGCGAAAGGCTTCTTGAAGGGAAAGATGTAACTCTGTGAGATGAATTAACAGAACACAGAGCAGTTTCTCAGAAAGCTTCTTTCCAGTTTTGAACGGAAGATATTTCCTTTTTCACCATAGCCCTCTATGGGCTTCCAAATATCCCTTTACCAATTCCACAAGAACAGCCTTAGCGAAAGGCTTCTTGAAGGGAAAGATGTAACTCTGTGAGATGAATTAACAGAACACAGAGCAGTTTCTCAGAAAGCTTCTTTACAGTTTTGAACGGAAGATATTTCCTTTTTGACCATAGCCCTCTATGGGCTTCCAAATATCCCTTTGCCAATTCCACAAGAACAGCCTTAGGGAAAGGTTTCTTGAAGGGAAAGATGTAACTCTGTGAGACGAATTAACAGAACACAGAGCAGTTTCTCAGAAAGCTTCTTTCCAGTTTTGAACGGAAGATATTTCCTTTTTCACCATAGCCCTCTATGGGCTTCCGAATATCCCTTTGCCAATTCCACAAAAACAGCCGTAGCGAAAGGCTTCTTGAAGGGAAAGATGTAACTCTGTGAGATGAATTAACAGAACACAGAGCACTTTCTCAGAAAGCTTCTTTCCAGTTTTGAACGGAAGATATTTCCTTTTTCACCATAGCCCTCTATGGGCTTCCAAATATCCCTTGGCCAATTCCACAAGAACAACCTTAGCGAAAGGCTTCTTGAAGGGAAAGATGTAACTCTGTGAGATGAATTAACAGAACACAGAGCAGTTTCTCAGAAAGCTTCTTTCCAGTTTTGAACGGAAGATATTTCCTTTTTCACCATAGCCCTCTATGGGCTTCCAAATATCCCTTTGCCAATTCCACAAGAACAGCCTTAGCGAAAGGCTTCTTGAAGGGAAAGATGTAACTCTGTGAGATGAATTAACAAAACACAGAGCGGTTTCTCAGAAAGCTTCTTTCCAGTTTTGAACGGAAGATATTTCCTTTTTCACCATAGCCCTCTATGGGCTTCCAAATATCCCTTTGCCAATTCCACGAGAACAGCCTTAGCGAAAGGCTTCTTGAAGGGAAAGATGTAACTCTGTGAGATGAATTAACAGAACACAGAGCAGTTTCTCTGAAAGCTTCTTTCCAGTTTTGAACGGAAGATATTTCCTTTTTCACCATAGCCCTCTATGGGCTTCCAAATATCCCTTTGCCAATTCCACAAGAACAGCCTTAGCGAAAGGCTTCTTGAAGGGAAAGATGTAGCTCTGTGAGATGAATTAACAGAACACAGAGCGGTTTCTCAGAAAGCTTCTTTCCAGTTTTGAACCGAAGATATTTCCTTTTTCACCATAGCCCTCTATGGGCTTCCAAATATCCCTTTGCCAATTCCTCAAGAATAGCCTTAGCGAAAGGCTTCTTGAAGGGAAAGATGTAACTCTGTGAGACGAATTAACAGAACACAGAGCGTTTTCTCAGAAAGCTTCTTTCCAGTTTTGAACGGAAGATATTTCCTTTTTCACCATAGCCCTCTATGGGCTTCCAAATATCCCTTTGCCAATTCCACAAGAACAGCCTTAGCGAAAGGCTTCTTGAAGGGAAAGATGTAACTCTGTGAGATGAATTAACAGAACACAGAGCAGTTTCTCAGAAAGCTTCTTTCCAGTTTTGAACGGAACATATTTCCTTTTTCACCATAGCCGTCTATGGGCTTCCAAATATCCCTTTGCCAATTACACAAGAACAGCCTTAGCGAAAGGCTTCTTGAAGGGAAAGATGTAACTCTGTGAGATGAATTAACAGAACACAGAGCAGTTTCTCAGAAAGCTTCTTTCCAGTTTTGAACGGAAGATATTTCCTTTTTCACCATAGCCCTCTATGGGCTTCCAAATATCCCTTTGCCAATTACACAAGAACAGCCTTAGCGAAAGGCTTCTTGAAGGGAAACATGTATCTCTGTGAGATGAATTAACAGAACACAGAGCGGTTTCTCAGAAAGCTTCTTTCCAGTTTTGAACGGAAGATATTTCCTTTTTCACCATAGCCCTCTAAGGGCTTCCAAATATCCCTTTGCCAATTCCACAAGAACAGCCTTAGCGAAAGGCTTCTGGAAGGGAAAGATGTAACTCTGTGAGATGAATTAACAGAACACAGAGCGGTTTCTCAGAAAGCTTCTTTCCAGTTTTGAACGGAAGATATTTCCTTTTTCACCATAGCCCTCTATGGGCTTCCAAATATCCCTTTGCCAATTCCACAAGAACAGCCTTAGCGAAAGGCTTCTTGAAGGGAAAGATGTAACTCTGTGAGATGAATTAACAGAACACAGAGCAGTTTCTCAGAAAGCTTCTTTCCAGTTTTGAACGGAAGATATTTCCTTTTTCACCATAGCCCTCTATGGGCTTCCAAATATCCCTTTGCCAATTCCACAATAACAGCCTTAGCGAAAGGCTTCTTGAAGGGAAAGATGTAACTCTGTGAGATGAATTAACAGAACACAGAGCAGTTTCTCAGAAAGCTTCTTTCCAATTTTGAACGGAAGATATTTCCTTTTTCACCATAGCCCTCTATGGGCTTCCAAATATCCCTTTGCCAATTCCACAAGAACAGCCTTAGCGAAAGGCTTCTTGAAGGGAAAGATGTAACTCTGTGAGATGAATTAACAGAACCCAGAACGGTTTCTCAGAAAGCTTCTTTCCAGTTTTGAACGGAAGATATTTACTTTTTCACCATAGCCCTCTAAGGGCTTCCAAATATCCCTTTGCCAATTCCACAAGAACAGCCGTAGCGAAAGGCTTCTTGAAGGGAAAGATGTAACTCTGTGAGACGAATTAACAGAACACAGAACAGTTTCTCAGAAAGCTTCTTTCCAGTTTCGAACGGAAGATATTTCCTTTTTCACCATAGCCCTCTATAAGCTTCCAAATATCCCTTGGCCAATTAAACAAGAACAGCCTTAGCGAAAGGCTTCTTGAAGGGAAAGATGTAACTCTGTGAGATGAATTAACAGAACACAGAGCGGTTTCTCAGAAAGCTTCTTTCCAGTTTTGAACGGAAGATATTTCCTTTTTCACCATAGCCCTCTATGGGCTTCCAAATATCCCTTTGCCAATTCCACAAGAACAGCCTTAGCGTAAGGCTTCTTGAAGGGAAAGATGTAACACTGTGAGATGAATTAACAGAACACAGAGCAGTTTCTCAGAAAGCTTCTTTCCAGTTTTGAACGGAAGATATTTCCTTTTTCACCATAGCCCTCTATGGGCTTCCAAATATCCCTTTACCAATTCCACAAGAACAGCCTTAGCGAAAGGCTTCTTGAAGGGAAAGATGTAACTCTGTGAGATGAATTAACAGAACACAGAGCAGTTTCTCAGAAAGCTATTTTCCAGTTTTGAACGGAAGATATTTTCTTTTTCACCATAGCCCTCTATGGGCTTCCAAATATCCCTTTGCCAATTCCACAAGAACAGCCTTAGCGAAAGGCTTCTTGAAGGGAAAGATTTAACTCTGTGAGATGAATTAACAGAACACAGAGCAGTTTCTCAGAAAGCTTCTTTACAGTTTTGAACGGAAGATATTTCCTTTTTGACCATAGCCCTCTATGGGCTTCCAAATATCCCTTTGCCAATTCCACAAGAACAGCCTTAGAGAAAGGTTTCTTGAAGGGAAAGATGTAACTCTGTGAGACGAATTAACAGAACACAGAGCAGTTTCTCAGAAAGCTTCTTTCCAGTTTTGAACGGAAGATATTTCCTTTTTCACCATAGCCCTCTATGGGCTTCCAAATATCCCTTTGCCAATTCCACAAAAACAGCCGTAGCGAAAGGCTTTTTGAAGGGAAAGATGAAACTCTGTGAGATGAATTAACAGAACACAGAGCACTTTCTCAGAAAGCTTCTTTCCAGTTTTGAACGGAAGATATTTCCTTTTTCACCATAGCCCTCTATGGGCTTCCAAATATCCCTTGGCCAATTCCACAAGAACAACCTTAGCGAAAGGCTTCTTGAAGGGAAAGATGTAACTCTGTGAGATGAATTAACAGAACACAGAGCAGTTTCTCAGAAAGCTTCTTTCCAGTTTTGAACGGAAGATATTTCCTTTTTCACCATAGCCCTCTATGGGCTTCCAAATATCCCTTTGCCAATTCCACAGGAACAGCCTTAGCGAAAGGCTTCTTGAAGGGAAAGATGTAACTCTGTGAGATGAATTAACAGAACACAGAGCGGTTTCTCAGAAAGCTTCTTTCCAGTTTTGAACGGAAGATATTTCCTTTTTCACCATAGCCCTCTATGGGCTTCCAAATATCCCTTTGCCAATTCCACAAGAACAGCCTTAGCGTAAGGCTTCTTGAAGGGAAAGATGTAACACTGTGAGATGAATTAACAGAACACAGAGCAGTTTCTCAGAAAGCTTCTTTCCAGTTTTGAACGGAAGATATTTCCTTTTTCACCATAGCCCTCTATGGGCTTCCAAATATCCCTTTACCAATTCCACAAGAACAGCCTTATCGAAAGGCTTCTTGAAGGGAAAGATGTAACTCTGTGAGATGAATTAACAGAACACAGAGCTGTTTCTCAGAAAGCTATTTTCCAGTTTTGAACGGAAGATATTTTCTTTTTCACCATAGCCCTCTATGGGCTTCCAAATATCCCTTTGCCAATTCCACAAGAATAGCCTTAGCGAAAGGCTTCTTGAAGGGAAAGATGTAACTCTGTGAGATGAATTAACGGAACACAGAGCAGTTTCTCAGAAAGCTTCTTTCCAGTTTTGAACGGAAGATATTTCCTTTTTCACCATATCCCTCTATGGGCTTCCAAATATCCCTTTGCCAATTCCACAAGAACAGCCTTAGCGAAAGGCTTCTTGAAGGGAAAGATGTAACTCTGTGAGACGAATTAACAGAACACAGAGCGGTTTCTCAGAAAGCTTCTTTCCAGTTTTGAACGGAAGATATTTCCTTTTTGACCATAGCCCTCTATGGGCTTCCAAATATCCCTTTGCCAATTCCACAAGAACAGCCTTAGCGAAAGGCTTCTTGAAGGGAAAGATGTAACTCTGTGAGATGAATTAACAGAACACAGAGCAGTTTCTCAGAAAGCTTCTTTCCAGTTTTGAACGGAAGATATTTCCTTTTTGACCATAGCCCTCTATGGGCTTCCAAATAGCCCTTTGCCAATTCCACAAGAACAGCCTTAGCGACAGGCTTCTTGAAGGGAAAGATGTAACTCTGTGAGATGAATTAACAGAACACAGAGCAGTTTCTCAGAAAGCTTCTTTCCAGTTTTGAACGGAAGATATTTCCTTTTTGACCATAGCCCTCTATGGGCTTCCAAATATCCCTTGGCCAATTCCACAAGAACAGCCTTAGCGAAAGGCTTCTTGAAGGGAAAGATGTAACTCTGTGAGATGAGTTAACAGAACACAGAGCGGTTTCTCAGAAAGCTTATTTCCAGTTTTGAACGGAAGATATTTCCTTTTTCACCATAGGTCTCTATGGGCTTCCAAATATCCCTTTGCCAATTCCACAAGAACAGACTTAGCCAAAGGCTTCTTGAAGGGAAAGATGTAACTCTGTGAGATGAATTAACAGAACACAGAGCAGTTTCTCAAAAAGCTTCTTTCCAGTTTTGAACGGAAGATATTTCCTTTTTCACCATAGCCCTCTATGGGCTTCCAAATATCCCTTTGCCAATTCCACAAGAACGGCCTTATCGACAGGCTTCTTGAAGGGAAAGATGTAACTCTGTGATATGAATTAACAGAACACAGAGCAGTTTCTCAGAAAGCTATTTTCCAGTTTTGAACGGAAGATATTTTCTTTTTCACCATAGCCCTCTATGGGCTTCCAAATATCCCTTTGCCAATTCCACAAGAACAGCCTTATCGAAAGGCTTCTTGAAGGGAAAGATGTAACTCTGTGAGATGAATTAACAGAACACAGAGCAGTTTCTCAGAAAGCTTCTTTCCAGTTTTGAACGGAAGATATTTCCTTTTTCACCATAGCCCTCTATGGGCTTCCAAATATCCCTTTGCCAATTCCACGAGAACAGCCTTTGCGAAAGGCTTCTTGAAGGGAAAGATGAAACTCTGTGAGATGAATTAACAGAACACAGAGCGGTTTCTCAGAAAGCTTCTTTCCAGTTTTGAACGGAAGATATTTCCTTTTTCACCATAGCCCTCTATGGGCTTCCAAATATCCCTTTGCCAATTCCACAAGAACAGCCCTAGGGAAAGGCTTCTTGAAGGGAAAGATGTAAATCTGTGAGACGAATTAACAGAACACAGAGCAGTTTCTCAGAAACTTCTTTCCAGTTTTGAACGGAAGATATTTCCTTTTTGACCATAGCCCTCTATGGGCTTCCAAATATCCCTTTGCCAATTCCACAAGAACAGCCTCATCGAAAGGCTTCTTGAAGGGAGAGATGTAACTCTGTGAGACGAATTAACAGAACACAGAGCAGTTTCTCAGAAAGCTTCTTTCCAGTTTTGAACGGAAGATATTTCCTTTTTCACCATAGCCCTCTATGGGCTTCCAAATATCCCTTTGCCAATTCCACAAGAACAGCCTTAGCGAAAGGCTTCTTGAAGGGAAAGATGTATCCCAGTGAGATGAATTAACAGAACACAGAGCAGTTTTTCAGCAAGCTTCTTTCCAGTTTTGAACGGAAGATATTTCCTTTTTCACCATAGACCTCTATGGGCTTCCAAATATCCCTTTGCCAATTCCACAAGAACAGCCTTAGCGAAAGGCTTCTTGAAGGGAAAGATGTAACTCTGTGAGATGAATTAACAGAACACAGAGCAGTTTCTCAGAAATCTTCTTTCCAGTTTTGAACGGAAGATATTTCCTTTTTCACCATAGCCCTCTATGGGCTTCCAAATATCCCTTTGCCAATTCCACAAGAACAGCCTTAGCGAAAGGCTTCTTGAAGGGAAAGATGTAGCTCTGTGAGACGAATTAACAGAACACATAGCAGTTTCTCAGCAAGCTTCTTTCCAGTTTTGAACAGAAGATATTTCCTTTTTCACCATAGCCCTCTATGGGCTTCCAAATATCCCTTTGCCAATTCCACAAGAACAGCCTTATCGAAAGGCTTCTTGAAGGGAACGATGTAACTCTGTGAGATGAATTAACAGAACACAGAGCAGTTTCTCAAAAAGCTTCTTTCCAGTTTTGAACGGAAGATATTTCCTTTTTCACCATAGCCCTCTATGGGCTTCCAAATATCCCTTGGCCAATTCCACAAGAACAGCCTTAGCGAAAGGCTTCTTGAAGGGAAAGATGTAACTCTGTGAGATGAAGTAACAGAACACAGAGCAGTTTCTCTGAAAGCTTCTTTACAGTTTTGAACGGAAGATATTTCCTTTTTCACCATAGCCCACTATGGGCTTCCAAATATACCTTTGCCAATTCCACAAGAAAAGCCTTAGCGAAAGGCTTCTTGAAGGAAAAGATGTAACTCTGTGAGATGAATTAACAGAACACAGAGCAGTTTCTCAGAAAGCTTTTTTCCAGTTTTGAACGGAAGATATTACCTTTTTCACCATAGCCATCTATGGGCTTCCAAATATCCCTTTGCCAATTCCACAAGAACAGCCTTACCGAAAGGCTTCTTGAAGGGAAAGATGTAACTCTGTGAGACGAATTAACAGAACACAGAGCAGTTTCTCAGAAAGCTTCTTTCCAGTTTTGAACGGAAGATATTTCCTTTTTCACCATAGCCCTCTATGGGCTTCCAAATATCCCTTTGCCAATTCCACAAGAACAGCCTTAGCGAAAGGCTTCTTGAAGGGAAAGATGTAACTCTGTGAGATGAATTAACAGAACACAGAGCAGTTTCTCAGAAAGCTTCTTTCCAGTTTTGAACGGAAGATATTTCCTTTTTCACCATAGCCCTCTATGGGCTTCCAAATATCCCTTTGCCAATTCCAAAACAACAGCCTTATCGAAAGGCTTCTTGAAGGGAAAGATGTAACTCTGTGAGATGAATGAACAGAACACAGAGCAGTTTCTCAGAAAGCTTCTTTCCAGTTTTGAACGGAAGATATTTCCTTTTTCACCATAGCCCTCTATGGGCTTCCAAATATCCCGTTGCCAATTCCACAAGAACAGCCTTAGCGTAAGGTTTCTTGAAGGGAAAGATGTAACTCTGTGAGATGAATTAACAGAACACAGAGCAGTTTCTCAGAAACCTTCTTTCCAGTTTTGAAAGGAAGATATTTCCTTTTTGACCATAGCCCTCTATGGGCTTCCAAATATCCCTTTACCAATTACACAAGAACAGCCTTAGCGAAAGGCTTCTTGAAGGGAAAGATGTAACTCTGTGAGACTAATTAACAGAACACAGAGCAGTTTCTCAGAAAGTTTCTTTCCAGTTTTGAACGGAAGATATTTCCTTTTTCACCATAGCCCTCTATGGGCTTCCAAATATCCCTTTGCCAATTCCACAAGAACAGCCTTATCGACAGGCTTCTTGAAGGGAAAGATGTAACCCCGTGAGATGAATTAACAGAACACAGAGCAGGTTCTCAGCAAACTTCTTTCTAGTTTTGAACGGAAGATGTTTCCTTTTTCACCATAGCCCTCTTTGGGCTTCCAAATATCCCTTTGCCAATTCCACAAGAACAGCCTTAGCGAAAGGCTTCTTGAAGGGAGAGATGTAACTCTGTGAGATGAATTAACAGAACACAGAGCAGTTTCTCAGAAAGCTTCTTTCCAGTTTTGAACGGAAGATATTTCCTTTTTCACCATAGCCCTCTATGGGCTTCCAAATATCACTTTGTCAATTCGAAAAGAACAGCCTTAGCGAAAGGCTTCTTGAAGGGAAAGATGTAACTCTGTGACACGAATTAACAGAACACAGAGCAGTTTCTCAGAAAGCTTCTTTCCAGTTCTGAACGGAAGATATTTCCTTTTTCACCATAGCCCTCTATGGGCTTCCAAATATCCCTTTGCCAATTCCACAACAACAGCCTTAGCGTAAGGCTTCTTGAAGGGAAAGATGTAACTCTGTGAGATGAATTAACAGAACACAGAGCAGTTTCTCAGAAAGCTTCTTTCCAGTTTTGAACGGAAGATATTTCCTTTTTCACCATAGCCCCCTATGGGCTTCCAAATATCCCTTTGCCAATTCCACAAGAACAGCCTTAGCGAAAGGCTTCTTCAAGGGAAAGAAGTAACTCTGTGAGACGAATTAACAGAACACCGAGCAGTTTCTCAGAAAGCTTCTTTCCAGTTTTGAACGGAAGATATTTCCTTTTTCACCATAGCCCTCTATGGGCTTCCAAATATCCCTTTGCCAATTCCACAAGAACAGCCTTAGCGAAAGGCTTCTTGAAGGGAAAGATGTATCCCAGTGAGATGAATTAACAGAACACAGAGCAGTTTTTCAGCAAGCTTCTTTCCAGTTTTGAACGGAAGATATTTCCTTTTTCACCATAGACCTCTATGGGCTTCCAAATATCCCTTTGCCAATTCCACAAGAACAGCCTTAGCGAAAGGCTTCTTGAAGGGAAAGATGTAACTCTGTGAGATGAATTAACAGAACACAGAGCAGTTTCTCAGAAATCTTCTTTCCAGTTTTGAACGGAAGATATTTCCTTTTTCACCATAGCCCTCTATGGGCTTCCAAATATCCCTTTGCCAATTCCACAAGAACAGCCTTAGCGAAAGGCTTCTTGAAGGGAAAGATGTAACTCTGTGAGATGAATTAACAGAACACATAGCAGTTTCTCAGCAAGCTTCTTTCCAGTTTTGAACAGAAGATATTTCCTTTTTCACTATAGCCCTCTATGGGCTTCCAAATATCCCTTTGCCAATTCCACAAGAACAGCCTTATCGAAAGGCTTCTTGAAGGGAACGATGTAACTCTGTGAGATGAATTAACAGAACACAGAGCAGTTTCTCAAAAAGCTTCTTTCCAGTTTTGAACGGAAGATATTTCCTTTTTCACCATAGCCCTCTATGGGCTTCCAAATATCCCTTGGCCAATTCCACAAGAACAGCCTTAGCGAAAGGCTTCTTGAAGGGAAAGATGTAACTCTGTGAGATGAAGTAACAGAACACAGAGCAGTTTCTCTGAAAGCTTCTTTACAGTTTTGAACGGAAGATATTTCCTTTTTCACCATAGCCCACTATGGGCTTCCAAATATACCTTTGCCAATTCCACAAGAAAAGCCTTAGCGAAAGGCTTCTTGAAGGAAAAGATGTAACTCTGTGAGATGAATTAACAGAACACAGAGCAGTTTCTCAGAAAGCTTTTTTCCAGTTTTGAACGGAAGATATTACCTTTTTCACCATAGCCATCTATGGGCTTCCAAATATCCCTTTGCCAATTCCACAAGAACAGCCTTAGCGAAAGGCTTCTTGAAGGGAAAGATGTAACTCTGTGAGACGAATTAACAGAACACAGAGCAGTTTCTCAGAAAGCTTCTTTCCAGTTTTGAACGGAAGATATTTCCTTTTTCACCATAGCCCTCTATGGGCTTCCAAATATCCCTTTGCCAATTCCACAAGAACAGCCTTAGCGAAAGGCTTCTTGAAGGGAAAGATGTAACTCTGTGAGATGAATTAACAGAACACAGAGCAGTTTCTCAGAAAGCTTCTTTCCAGTTTTGAACGGAAGATATTTCCTTTTTCACCATAGCCCTCTATGGGCTTCCAAATATCCCTTTGCCAATTCCAAAACAACAGCCTTATCGAAAGGCTTCTTGAAGGGAAAGATGTAACTCTGTGAGATGAATGAACAGAACACAGAGCAGTTTCTCAGAAAGCTTCTTTCCAGTTTTGAACGGAAGATATTTCCTTTTTCACCATAGCCCTCTATGGGCTTCCAAATATCCCGTTGCCAATTCCACAAGAACAGCCTTAGCGAAAGGTTTCTTGAAGGGAAAGATGTAACTCTGTGAGATGAATTAACAGAACACAGAGCAGTTTCTCAGAAACCTTCTTTCCAGTTTTGAAAGGAAGATATTTCCTTTTTGACCATAGCCCTCTATGGGCTTCCAAATATCCCTTTACCAATTACACAAGAACAGCCTTAGCGAAAGGCTTCTTGAAGGGAAAGATGTAACTCTGTGAGATGAATTAACAGAACACAGAGCAGTTTCTCAGAAAGCTACTTTCCAGTTTTGAACGGAAGATATTTCCTTTTTCACCATAGCCCTCTATGGGCTTCCAAATATCCCTTTGCCAATTCCACAAGAACAGCCTTAGCGAAAGGCTTCTTGAAGGGAAAGATGTAACTCTGTGAGATGAATTAACAGAACACAGAGCAGTTTCTCAGAAAGCTTCTTTCCAGTTTTGAACGGAAGATATTTCCTTTTTCACCATAGCCCTCTATGGGCTTCCAAATATCCCTTGGCCAATTCCACAAGAACAGCCTTAGCGAAAGGCTTCTTGAAGGGAAAGATGTAACTCTGTGAGATGAGTTAACAGAACACAGAGCGGTTTCTCAGAAAGCTTCTTTCCAGTTTTGAACGGAAGATATTTCCTTTTTCACCATAGGTCTCTATGGGCTTCCAAATATCCCTTTGCCAATTCCACAAGAACAGCCTTAGCGAAAGGCTTCTGGAAGGGAAAGATGTAACTCTGTGAGAAGAATTAACAGAACACAGAGCAGTTTCTCAAAAAGCTTCTTTCCAGTTTTGAACGGAAGATATTTCCTTTTTCACCATAGCCCTCTATGGGCTTCCAAATATCCCTTTGCCAATTCCACAAGAACAGCCTTAGCGAAAGGCTTCTTGAAGGGAAAGATGTAACTCTGTGAGATGAATTAACAGAACACAGAGCGGTTTCTCAGAAAGCTTCTTTCCAGTTTTGAACGGAAGATATTTCCTCTTTACCATAGCCCTGTATGGGCTTCCAAATATCCCTTTGCCAATTCCACAAGAACAGCCTTATCGAAAGGCTTCTGGAAGGGAAAGATGTAACTCTGTGAGATGAATTAACAGAACACAGAGCAGTTTCTCAGAACGCTTCTTTCCAGTTTTGAACGGAAGATATTTCCTTTTTCACCATAGCCCTCTATGGGCTTCCAAATATCCCTTTGCCAATTCCACAAGAACAGCCTTAGCGAAAGGCTTCTTGAAGGGAAAGATGTAACTCTGTGAGATGAATTAACAGAACACAGAGCGGTTTCTCAGAAAGCTTCTTTCCAGTTTTGAACGGAAGATATTTCCTCTTTACCATAGCCCTGTATGGGCTTCCATATATCCCTTTGCCAATTCCACAAGAACAGCCTTATCGAAAGGCTTCTTGAAGGGAAAAATGTAACTCTGTGAGATGAATTAACAGAACACAGAGCAGTTTCTCAGAAAGCTTCTTTCCAGTTTTGAACGGAAGATATTTCCTTTTTCACCATAGACCTCTATGGGCTTCCAAATATCCCTTTTACCAATTCCACAAGAACAGCCTTAGCGAAAGGCTTCTTGAAGGGAAAGATGTAACTCTGTGAGATGAATTAACAGAACACAGAGCAGTTTCTCAGAAAGCTTCTTTCCAGTTTTGAACCGAAGATATTTCCTTTTTCACCATAGCCCTCTATGGGCTTCCAAATATCCCTTGGCCAGTTCCACAAGAACAGCCTTAGCGAAAGGCTTCTTGAAGGGAAAGATGTAACTCTGTGAGATGAATTAACAGAACACAGAGCAGTTTCTCAGAAAGCTATTTTCCAGTTTTGAACGGAAGATATTCTCTTTTTCACCATAGCCCTCTATGGGCTTCCAAATATCCCTTTGCCAATTCCACAAGAACAGCCTTAGCGAATGGCTTCTTGAAGGGAAAGATGTAACTCTGTGAGATGAATTAACAGAACACAGAGCGGTTTCTCAGAAAGCTTCTTTCCAGTTTTGAACGGAAGATATTTCCTTTTTCACCATAGCCCTCTATGGGCTTCCAAATATCCCTTTGCCAATTCCACAACAACAGCCTTAGCGAAAGGCTTCTTGAAGGGAAAGATGTAACTCTGTGAGACGAATTAACAGAACTCAGAGCAGTTTCTCAGAAAGCTTCTTTCCAGTTTTGAACGGAAGATATTTCCTTTTTCACCATAGCCCTCTATGGGTTTCCAAATATCCCTTTGCCAATTCCACAAGAACAGCCTTAGCGAAAGGCTTCTTGAAGGGAAAGATGTAACTCTGTGAGACGAATTAACAGAACACAGAGCAGTTTCTCAGAAAGCTTCTTTCCAGTTTTGAACGGAAGATAGTACCTTTTTCAACATAGCCCTTTATGGGCTTCCAAATATCCCTTTGCCAATTCCACAAGAACAGCCCTACCGAAAGGCATCTTGAAGGGAAAGATGTAACTCTGTGAGTCGAATTAACAGAACACAGAGCAGTTTCTCAGAAAGCTTCTTTCCAGTTTTGAACGGAAGATATTTCCTTTTTGACAATAGCCCTCTATGGGCTTCCAAATATCCCTTTGCCAATTCCACAAGAACAGCCTCATCGAAAGGCTTCTTGAAGGGAGAGATGTAACTCTGTGAGATGAATTAACAGAACACAGAGCAGTTTCTCAGAAAGCTTCTTTCCAGTTTTGAACGGAAGATATTTCCTTTTTCACCATAGCCCTCTATGGGCTTCCAAATATCCCTTGGCCAATTCCACAAGAACAGCCTTAGCGAAAGGCTTCTTGAAGGGAAAGATGTAACTCTGTGAGATGAGTTAACACAACACAGAGCGGTTTCTCAGAAAGCTTCTTTCCAGTTTTGAACGGAAGATATTTCCTTTTTCACCATAGGTCTCTAAGGGCTTCCAAATATCCCTTTGCCAATTCCACAAGAACAGCCTTAGCGAAAGGCTTCTTGAAGGGAAAGATGTAACTCTGTGAGATGAATTAACAGAACACAGAGCAGTTTCTCAGAAAGCTTCTTTCCAGTTTTGAACGGAAGATATTTCCTTTTTCACCATAGCCCTCTATGGGCTTCCAAATATCCCTTTGCCAATTCCACAAGAACAGCCTTATCGACAGGCTTCTTGAAGGGAAAGATGTAACTCTGTGATATGAATTAACAGAACACAGAGCAGTTTCTCAGAAAGCTATTTTCCAGTTTTGAACGGAAGATATGTTCTTTTTCACCATAGCCCTCTCTGGGCTTCCAAATATCCCTTTGCCAATTCCACAAGAACAGCCTTAGCGAAAGGCTTCTTGAAGGGATAGATGTAACTCTGTGAGATGAATTAACAGAACACAGAGCAGTTTCTCAGAAAGCTTCTTTCCAGTTTTGAACGGAAGATATTTCCTTTTTCACCATAGCCCTCTATGGGCTTCCAAATATCCCTTTGCCAATTCCACGAGAACAGCCTTAGCGAAAGGCTTCTTGAAGGGAAAGATGTAACTCTGTGAGATGAATTAACAGAACACAGAGCAGTTTCTCAGAAAGCTTCTTTCCAGTTTTGAACGGAAGATATTTCCTTTTTCACCATAGCCCTCTATGGGCTTCCAAATATCCCTTTGCCAATTCCACAAGAACAGCCTTAGCGAAAGGCTTCTTGAAGGGAAAGATGTAACTCTGTGAGATGAATTAACAGAACACAGAGCAGTTTCTCAGAAAGCTTCTTTACAGTTTTGAACGGAAGATATTTCCTTTTTGACCATAGCCCTCTATGGGCTTCCAAATATCCCTTTGCCAATTCCACAAGAACAGCCTTAGGGAAAGGTTTCTTGAAGGGAAAGATGTAACTCTGTGAGACGAATTAACAGAACACAGAGCAGTTTCTCAGAAAGCTTCTTTCCAGTTTTGAACGGAAGATATTTCCTTTTTCACCATAGCCCTCTATGGGCTTCCGAATATCCCTTTGCCAATTCCACAAAAACAGCCGTAGCGAAAGGCTTCTTGAAGGGAAAGATGTAACTCTGTGAGATGAATTAACAGAACACAGAGCACTTTCTCAGAAAGCTTCTTTCCAGTTTTGAACGGAAGATATTTCCTTTTTCACCATAGCCCTCTATGGGCTTCCAAATATCCCTTGGCCAATTCCACAAGAACAACCTTAGCGAAAGGCTTCTTGAAGGGAAAGATGTAACTCTGTGAGATGAATTAACAGAACACAGAGCAGTTTCTCAGAAAGCTTCTTTCCAGTTTTGAACGGAAGATATTTCCTTTTTCACCATAGCCCTCTATGGGCTTCCAAATATCCCTTTGCCAATTCCACAAGAACAGCCTTAGCGAAAGGCTTCTTGAAGGGAAAGATGTAACTCTGTGAGATGAATTAACAGAACACAGAGCGGTTTCTCAGAAAGCTTCTTTCCAGTTTTGAACGGAAGATATTTCCTTTTTCACCATAGCCCTCTATGGGCTTCCAAATATCCCTTTGCCAATTCCACGAGAACAGCCTTAGCGAAAGGCTTCTTGAAGGGAAAGATGTAACTCTGTGAGATGAATTAACAGAACACAGAGCAGTTTCTCTGAAAGCTTCTTTCCAGTTTTGAAGGGAAGATATTTCCTTTTTCACCATAGCCCTCTATGGGCTTCCAAATATCCCTTTGCCAATTCCACAAGAACAGCCTTAGCGAAAGGCTTCTTGAAGGGAAAGATGTAGCTCTGTGAGATGAATTAACAGAACACAGAGCGGTTTCTCAGAAAGCTTCTTTCCAGTTTTGAACCGAAGATATTTCCTTTTTCACCATAGCCCTCTATGGGCTTCCAAATATCCCTTTGCCAATTCCTCAAGAATAGCCTTAGCGAAAGGCTTCTTGAAGGGAAAGATGTAACTCTGTGAGACGAATTAACAGAACACAGAGCGTTTTCTCAGAAAGCTTCTTTCCAGTTTTGAACGGAAGATATTTCCTTTTTCACCATAGCCCTCTATGGGCTTCCAAATATCCCTTTGCCAATTCCACAAGAACAGCCTTAGCGAAAGGCTTCTTGAAGGGAAAGATGTAACTCTGTGAGATGAATTAACAGAACACAGAGCAGTTTCTCAGAAAGCTTCTTTCCAGTTTTGAACGGAACATATTTCCTTTTTCACCATAGCCCTCTATGGGCTTCCAAATATCCCTTTGCCAATTACACAAGAACAGCCTTAGCGAAAGGCTTCTTGAAGGGAAAGATGTAACTCTGTGAGATGAATTAACAGAACACAGAGCAGTTTCTCAGAAAGCTTCTTTCCAGTTTTGAACGGAAGATATTTCCTTTTTCACCATAGCCCTCTATGGGCTTCCAAATATCCCTTTGCCAATTACACAAGAACAGCCTTAGCGAAAGGCTTCTTGAAGGGAAACATGTATCTCTGTGAGATGAATTAACAGAACACAGAGCGGTTTCTCAGAAAGCTTCTTTCCAGTTTTGAACGGAAGATATTTCCTTTTTCACCATAGCCCTCTAAGGGCTTCCAAATATCCCTTTGCCAATTCCACAAGAACAGCCTTAGCGAAAGGCTTCTGGAAGGGAAAGATGTAACTCTGTGAGATGAATTAACAGAACACAGAGCGGTTTCTCAGAAAGCTTCTTTCCAGTTTTGAACGGAAGATATTTCCTTTTTCACCATAGCCCTCTATGGGCTTCCAAATATCCCTTTGCCAATTCCACAAGAACAGCCTTAGCGAAAGGCTTCTTGAAGGGAAAGATGTAACTCTGTGAGATGAATTAACAGAACACAGAGCGGTTTCTCAGAAAGCTTCTTTCCAGTTTTGAACGGAAGATATTTCCTTTTTCACCATAGCCCTCTATGGGCTTCCAAATATCCCTTTGCCAATTCCACAAGAACAGCCTTAGCGTAAGGCTTCTTGAAGGGAAAGATGTAACACTGTGAGATGAATTAACAGAACACAGAGCAGTTTCTCAGAAAGCTTCTTTCCAGTTTTGAACGGAAGATATTTCCTTTTTCACCATAGCCCTCTATGGGCTTCCAAATATCCCTTTACCAATTCCACAAGAACAGCCTTAGCGAAAGGCTTCTTGAAGGGAAAGATGTAACTCTGTGAGATGAATTAACAGAACACAGAGCAGTTTCTCAGAAAGCTATTTTCCAGTTTTGAACGGAAGATATTTTCTTTTTCACCATAGCCCTCTATGGGCTTCCAAATATCCCTTTGCCAATTCCACAAGAACAGCCTTAGCGAAAGGCTTCTTGAAGGGAAAGATTTAACTCTGTGAGATGAATTAACAGAACACAGAGCAGTTTCTCAGAAAGCTTCTTTACAGTTTTGAACGGAAGATATTTCCTTTTTGACCATAGCCCTCTATGGGCTTCCAAATATCCCTTTGCCAATTCCACAAGAACAGCCTTAGAGAAAGGTTTCTTGAAGGGAAAGATGTAACTCTGTGAGACGAATTAACAGAACACAGAGCAGTTTCTCAGAAAGCTTCTTTCCAGTTTTGAACGGAAGATATTTCCTTTTTCACCATAGCCCTCTATGGGCTTCCAAATATCCCTTTGCCAATTCCACAAAAACAGCCGTAGCGAAAGGCTTTTTGAAGGGAAAGATGAAACTCTGTGAGATGAATTAACAGAACACAGAGCACTTTCTCAGAAAGCTTCTTTCCAGTTTTGAACGGAAGATATTTCCTTTTTCACCATAGCCCTCTATGGGCTTCCAAATATCCCTTGGCCAATTCCACAAGAACAACCTTAGCGAAAGGCTTCTTGAAGGGAAAGATGTAACTCTGTGAGATGAATTAACAGAACACAGAGCAGTTTCTCAGAAAGCTTCTTTCCAGTTTTGAACGGAAGATATTTCCTTTTTCACCATAGCCCTCTATGGGCTTCCAAATATCCCTTTGCCAATTCCACAGGAACAGCCTTAGCGAAAGGCTTCTTGAAGGGAAAGATGTAACTCTGTGAGATGAATTAACAGAACACAGAGCGGTTTCTCAGAAAGCTTCTTTCCAGTTTTGAACGGAAGATATTTCCTTTTTCACCATAGCCCTCTATGGGCTTCCAAATATCCCTTTGCCAATTCCACAAGAACAGCCTTAGCGTAAGGCTTCTTGAAGGGAAAGATGTAACACTGTGAGATGAATTAACAGAACACAGAGCAGTTTCTCAGAAAGCTTCTTTCCAGTTTTGAACGGAAGATATTTCCTTTTTCACCATAGCCCTCTATGGGCTTCCAAATATCCCTTTACCAATTCCACAAGAACAGCCTTATCGAAAGGCTTCTTGAAGGGAAAGATGTAACTCTGTGAGATGAATTAACAGAACACAGAGCTGTTTCTCAGAAAGCTATTTTCCAGTTTTGAACGGAAGATATTTTCTTTTTCACCATAGCCCTCTATGGGCTTCCAAATATCCCTTTGCCAATTCCACAAGAATAGCCTTAGCGAAAGGCTTCTTGAAGGGAAAGATGTAACTCTGTGAGATGAATTAACGGAACACAGAGCAGTTTCTCAGAAAGCTTCTTTCCAGTTTTGAACGGAAGATATTTCCTTTTTCACCATATCCCTCTATGGGCTTCCAAATATCCCTTTGCCAATTCCACAAGAACAGCCTTAGCGAAAGGCGTCTTGAAGGGAAAGATGTAACTCTGTGAGACGAATTAACAGAACACAGAGCGGTTTCTCAGAAAGCTTCTTTCCAGTTTTGAACGGAAGATATTTCCTTTTTGACCATAGCCCTCTATGGGCTTCCAAATATCCCTTTGCCAATTCCACAAGAACAGCCTTAGCGAAAGGCTTCTTGAAGGGAAAGATGTAACTCTGTGAGATGAATTAACAGAACACAGAGCAGTTTCTCAGAAAGCTTCTTTCCAGTTTTGAACGGAAGATATTTCCTTTTTGACCATAGCCCTCTATGGGCTTCCAAATAGCCCTTTGCCAATTCCACAAGAACAGCCTTAGCGACAGGCTTCTTGAAGGGAAAGATGTAACTCTGTGAGATGAATTAACAGAACACAGAGCAGTTTCTCAGAAAGCTTCTTTCCAGTTTTGAACGGAAGATATTTCCTTTTTGACCATAGCCCTCTATGGGCTTCCAAATATCCCTTGGCCAATTCCACAAGAACAGCCTTAGCGAAAGGCTTCTTGAAGGGAAAGATGTAACTCTGTGAGATGAGTTAACAGAACACAGAGCGGTTTCTCAGAAAGCTTCTTTCCAGTTTTGAACGGAAGATATTTCCTTTTTCACCATAGGTCTCTATGGGCTTCCAAATATCCCTTTGCCAATTCCACAAGAACAGACTTAGCCAAAGGCTTCTTGAAGGGAAAGATGTAACTCTGTGAGATGAATTAACAGAACACAGAGCAGTTTCTCAAAAAGCTTCTTTCCAGTTTTGAACGGAAGATATTTCCTTTTTCACCATAGCCCTCTATGGGCTTCCAAATATCCCTTTGCCAATTCCACAAGAACGGCCTTATCGACAGGCTTCTTGAAGGGAAAGATGTAACTCTGTGATATGAATTAACAGAACACAGAGCAGTTTCTCAGAAAGCTATTTTCCAGTTTTGAACGGAAGATATTTTCTTTTTCACCATAGCCCTCTATGGGCTTCCAAATATCCCTTTGCCAATTCCACAAGAACAGCCTTATCGAAAGGCTTCTTGAAGGGAAAGATGTAACTCTGTGAGATGAATTAACAGAACACAGAGCAGTTTCTCAGAAAGCTTCTTTCCAGTTTTGAACGGAAGATATTTCCTTTTTCACCATAGCCCTCTATGGGCTTCCAAATATCCCTTTGCCAATTCCACGAGAACAGCCTTTGCGAAAGGCTATTTGAAGGGAAAGATGAAACTCTGTGAGATGAATTAACAGAACACAGAGCGGTTTCTCAGAAAGCTTCTTTCCAGTTTTGAACGGAAGATATTTCCTTTTTCACCATAGCCCTCTATGGGCTTCCAAATATCCCTTTGCCAATTCCACAAGAACAGCCCTAGGGAAAGGCTTCTTGAAGGGAAAGATGTAAATCTGTGAGACGAATTAACAGAACACAGAGCAGTTTCTCAGAAACTTCTTTCCAGTTTTGAACGGAAGATATTTCCTTTTTGACCATAGCCCTCTATGGGCTTCCAAATATCCCTTTGCCAATTCCACAAGAACAGCCTCATCGAAAGGCTTCTTGAAGGGAGAGATGTAACTCTGTGAGACGAATTAACAGAACACAGAGCAGTTTCTCAGAAAGCTTCTTTCCAGTTTTGAACGGAAGATATTTCCTTTTTCACCATAGCCCTCTATGGGCTTCCAAATATCCCTTTGCCAATTCCACAAGAACAGCCTTAGCGAAAGGCTTCTTGAAGGGAAAGATGTATCCCAGTGAGATGAATTAACAGAACACAGAGCAGTTTTTCAGCAAGCTTCTTTCCAGTTTTGAACGGAAGATATTTCCTTTTTCACCATAGACCTCTATGGGCTTCCAAATATCCCTTTGCCAATTCCACAAGAACAGCCTTAGCGAAAGGCTTCTTGAAGGGAAAGATGTAACTCTGTGAGATGAATTAACAGAACACAGAGCAGTTTCTCAGAAATCTTCTTTCCAGTTTTGAACGGAAGATATTTCCTTTTTCACCATAGCCCTCTATGGGCTTCCAAATATCCCTTTGCCAATTCCACAAGAACAGCCTTAGCGAAAGGCTTCTTGAAGGGAAAGATGTAACTCTGTGAGATGAGTTAACACAACACAGAGCGGTTTCTCAGAAAGCTTCTTTCCAGTTTTGAACGGAAGATATTTCCTTTTTCACCATAGGTCTCTAAGGGCTTCCAAATATCCCTTTGCCAATTCCACAAGAACAGCCTTAGCGAAAGGCTTCTTGAAGGGAAAGATGTAACTCTGTGAGATGAATTAACAGAACACAGAGCAGTTTCTCAGAAAGCTTCTTTCCAGTTTTGAACGGAAGATATTTCCTTTTTCACCATAGCCCTCTATGGGCTTCCAAATATCCCTTTGCCAATTCCACAAGAACAGCCTTATCGACAGGCTTCTTGAAGGGAAAGATGTAACTCTGTGATATGAATTAACAGAACACAGAGCAGTTTCTCAGAAAGCTATTTTCCAGTTTTGAACGGAAGATATGTTCTTTTTCACCATAGCCCTCTCTGGGCTTCCAAATATCCCTTTGCCAATTCCACAAGAACAGCCTTAGCGAAAGGCTTCTTGAAGGGATAGATGTAACTCTGTGAGATGAATTAACAGAACACAGAGCAGTTTCTCAGAAAGCTTCTTTCCAGTTTTGAACGGAAGATATTTCCTTTTTCACCATAGCCCTCTATGGGCTTCCAAATATCCCTTTGCCAATTCCACGAGAACAGCCTTAGCGAAAGGCTTCTTGAAGGGAAAGATGTAACTCTGTGAGATGAATTAACAGAACACAGAGCAGTTTCTCAGAAAGCTTCTTTCCAGTTTTGAACGGAAGATATTTCCTTTTTCACCATAGCCCTCTATGGGCTTCCAAATATCCCTTTGCCAATTCCACAAGAACAGCCTTAGCGAAAGGCTTCTTGAAGGGAAAGATGTAACTCTGTGAGATGAATTAACAGAACACAGAGCAGTTTCTCAGAAAGCTTCTTTACAGTTTTGAACGGAAGATATTTCCTTTTTGACCATAGCCCTCTATGGGCTTCCAAATATCCCTTTGCCAATTCCACAAGAACAGCCTTAGGGAAAGGTTTCTTGAAGGGAAAGATGTAACTCTGTGAGACGAATTAACAGAACACAGAGCAGTTTCTCAGAAAGCTTCTTTCCAGTTTTGAACGGAAGATATTTCCTTTTTCACCATAGCCCTCTATGGGCTTCCGAATATCCCTTTGCCAATTCCACAAAAACAGCCGTAGCGAAAGGCTTCTTGAAGGGAAAGATGTAACTCTGTGAGATGAATTAACAGAACACAGAGCACTTTCTCAGAAAGCTTCTTTCCAGTTTTGAACGGAAGATATTTCCTTTTTCACCATAGCCCTCTATGGGCTTCCAAATATCCCTTGGCCAATTCCACAAGAACAACCTTAGCGAAAGGCTTCTTGAAGGGAAAGATGTAACTCTGTGAGATGAATTAACAGAACACAGAGCAGTTTCTCAGAAAGCTTCTTTCCAGTTTTGAACGGAAGATATTTCCTTTTTCACCATAGCCCTCTATGGGCTTCCAAATATCCCTTTGCCAATTCCACAAGAACAGCCTTAGCGAAAGGCTTCTTGAAGGGAAAGATGTAACTCTGTGAGATGAATTAACAGAACACAGAGCGGTTTCTCAGAAAGCTTCTTTCCAGTTTTGAACGGAAGATATTTCCTTTTTCACCATAGCCCTCTATGGGCTTCCAAATATCCCTTTGCCAATTCCACGAGAACAGCCTTAGCGAAAGGCTTCTTGAAGGGAAAGATGTAACTCTGTGAGATGAATTAACAGAACACAGAGCAGTTTCTCTGAAAGCTTCTTTCCAGTTTTGAACGGAAGATATTTCCTTTTTCACCATAGCCCTCTATGGGCTTCCAAATATCCCTTTGCCAATTCCACAAGAACAGCCTTAGCGAAAGGCTTCTTGAAGGGAAAGATGTAGCTCTGTGAGATGAATTAACAGAACACAGAGCGGTTTCTCAGAAAGCTTCTTTCCAGTTTTGAACCGAAGATATTTCCTTTTTCACCATAGCCCTCTATGGGCTTCCAAATATCCCTTTGCCAATTCCTCAAGAATAGCCTTAGCGAAAGGCTTCTTGAAGGGAAAGATGTAACTCTGTGAGACGAATTAACAGAACACAGAGCGTTTTCTCAGAAAGCTTCTTTCCAGTTTTGAACGGAAGATATTTCCTTTTTCACCATAGCCCTCTATGGGCTTCCAAATATCCCTTTGCCAATTCCACAAGAACAGCCTTAGCGAAAGGCTTCTTGAAGGGAAAGATGTAACTCTGTGAGATGAATTAACAGAACACAGAGCAGTTTCTCAGAAAGCTTCTTTCCAGTTTTGAACGGAACATATTTCCTTTTTCACCATAGCCCTCTATGGGCTTCCAAATATCCCTTTGCCAATTACACAAGAACAGCCTTAGCGAAAGGCTTCTTGAAGGGAAAGATGTAACTCTGTGAGATGAATTAACAGAACACAGAGCAGTTTCTCAGAAAGCTTCTTTCCAGTTTTGAACGGAAGATATTTCCTTTTTCACCATAGCCCTCTATGGGCTTCCAAATATCCCTTTGCCAATTACACAAGAACAGCCTTAGCGAAAGGCTTCTTGAAGGGAAACATGTATCTCTGTGAGATGAATTAACAGAACACAGAGCGGTTTCTCAGAAAGCTTCTTTCCAGTTTTGAACGGAAGATATTTCCTTTTTCACCATAGCCCTCTAAGGGCTTCCAAATATCCCTTTGCCAATTCCACAAGAACAGCCTTAGCGAAAGGCTTCTGGAAGGGAAAGATGTAACTCTGTGAGATGAATTAACAGAACACAGAGCGGTTTCTCAGAAAGCTTCTTTCCAGTTTTGAACGGAAGATATTTCCTTTTTCACCATAGCCCTCTATGGGCTTCCAAATATCCCTTTGCCAATTCCACAAGAACAGCCTTAGCGAAAGGCTTCTTGAAGGGAAAGATGTAACTCTGTGAGATGAATTAACAGAACACAGAGCAGTTTCTCAGAAAGCTTCTTTCCAGTTTTGAACGGAAGATATTTCCTTTTTCACCATAGCCCTCTATGGGCTTCCAAATATCCCTTTGCCAATTCCACAATAACAGCCTTAGCGAAAGGCTTCTTGAAGGGAAAGATGTAACTCTGTGAGATGAATTAACAGAACACAGAGCAGTTTCTCAGAAAGCTTCTTTCCAATTTTGAACGGAAGATATTTCCTTTTTCACCATAGCCCTCTATGGGCTTCCAAATATCCCTTTGCCAATTCCACAAGAACAGCCTTAGCGAAAGGCTTCTTGAAGGGAAAGATGTAACTCTGTGAGATGAATTAACAGAACCCAGAACGGTTTCTCAGAAAGCTTCTTTCCAGTTTTGAACGGAAGATATTTACTTTTTCACCATAGCCCTCTAAGGGCTTCCAAATATCCCTTTGCCAATTCCACAAGAACAGCCGTAGCGAAAGGCTTCTTGAAGGGAAAGATGTAACTCTGTGAGACGAATTAACAGAACACAGAACAGTTTCTCAGAAAGCTTCTTTCCAGTTTCGAACGGAAGATATTTCCTTTTTCACCATAGCCCTCTATAAGCTTCCAAATATCCCTTGGCCAATTAAACAAGAACAGCCTTAGCGAAAGGCTTCTTGAAGGGAAAGATGTAACTCTGTGAGATGAATTAACAGAACACAGAGCGGTTTCTCAGAAAGCTTCTTTCCAGTTTTGAACGGAAGATATTTCCTTTTTCACCATAGCCCTCTATGGGCTTCCAAATATCCCTTTGCCAATTCCACAAGAACAGCCTTAGCGTAAGGCTTCTTGAAGGGAAAGATGTAACACTGTGAGATGAATTAACAGAACACAGAGCAGTTTCTCAGAAAGCTTCTTTCCAGTTTTGAACGGAAGATATTTCCTTTTTCACCATAGCCCTCTATGGGCTTCCAAATATCCCTTTACCAATTCCACAAGAACAGCCTTAGCGAAAGGCTTCTTGAAGGGAAAGATGTAACTCTGTGAGATGAATTAACAGAACACAGAGCAGTTTCTCAGAAAGCTATTTTCCAGTTTTGAACGGAAGATATTTTCTTTTTCACCATAGCCCTCTATGGGCTTCCAAATATCCCTTTGCCAATTCCACAAGAACAGCCTTAGCGAAAGGCTTCTTGAAGGGAAAGATTTAACTCTGTGAGATGAATTAACAGAACACAGAGCAGTTTCTCAGAAAGCTTCTTTACAGTTTTGAACGGAAGATATTTCCTTTTTGACCATAGCCCTCTATGGGCTTCCAAATATCCCTTTGCCAATTCCACAAGAACAGCCTTAGAGAAAGGTTTCTTGAAGGGAAAGATGTAACTCTGTGAGACGAATTAACAGAACACAGAGCAGTTTCTCAGAAAGCTTCTTTCCAGTTTTGAACGGAAGATATTTCCTTTTTCACCATAGCCCTCTATGGGCTTCCAAATATCCCTTTGCCAATTCCACAAAAACAGCCGTAGCGAAAGGCTTTTTGAAGGGAAAGATGAAACTCTGTGAGATGAATTAACAGAACACAGAGCACTTTCTCAGAAAGCTTCTTTCCAGTTTTGAACGGAAGATATTTCCTTTTTCACCATAGCCCTCTATGGGCTTCCAAATATCCCTTGGCCAATTCCACAAGAACAACCTTAGCGAAAGGCTTCTTGAAGGGAAAGATGTAACTCTGTGAGATGAATTAACAGAACACAGAGCAGTTTCTCAGAAAGCTTCTTTCCAGTTTTGAACGGAAGATATTTCCTTTTTCACCATAGCCCTCTATGGGCTTCCAAATATCCCTTTGCCAATTCCACAGGAACAGCCTTAGCGAAAGGCTTCTTGAAGGGAAAGATGTAACTCTGTGAGATGAATTAACAGAACACAGAGCGGTTTCTCAGAAAGCTTCTTTCCAGTTTTGAACGGAAGATATTTCCTTTTTCACCATAGCCCTCTATGGGCTTCCAAATATCCCTTTGCCAATTCCACAAGAACAGCCTTAGCGTAAGGCTTCTTGAAGGGAAAGATGTAACACTGTGAGATGTATTAACAGAACACAGAGCAGTTTCTCAGAAAGCTTCTTTCCAGTTTTGAACGGAAGATATTTCCTTTTTCACCATAGCCCTCTATGGGCTTCCAAATATCCCTTTACCAATTCCACAAGAACAGCCTTATCGAAAGGCTTCTTGAAGGGAAAGATGTAACTCTGTGAGATGAATTAACAGAACACAGAGCTGTTTCTCAGAAAGCTATTTTCCAGTTTTGAACGGAAGATATTTTCTTTTTCACCATAGCCCTCTATGGGCTTCCAAATATCCCTTTGCCAATTCCACAAGAATAGCCTTAGCGAAAGGCTTCTTGAAGGGAAAGATGTAACTCTGTGAGATGAATTAACGGAACACAGAGCAGTTTCTCAGAAAGCTTCTTTCCAGTTTTGAACGGAAGATATTTCCTTTTTCACCATATCCCTCTATGGGCTTCCAAATATCCCTTTGCCAATTCCACAAGAACAGCCTTAGCGAAAGGCTTCTTGAAGGGAAAGATGTAACTCTGTGAGACGAATTAACAGAACACAGAGCGGTTTCTCAGAAAGCTTCTTTCCAGTTTTGAACGGAAGATATTTCCTTTTTGACCATAGCCCTCTATGGGCTTCCAAATATCCCTTTGCCAATTCCACAAGAACAGCCTTAGCGAAAGGCTTCTTGAAGGGAAAGATGTAACTCTGTGAGATGAATTAACAGAACACAGAGCAGTTTCTCAGAAAGCTTCTTTCCAGTTTTGAACGGAAGATATTTCCTTTTTGACCATAGCCCTCTATGGGCTTCCAAATAGCCCTTTGCCAATTCCACAAGAACAGCCTTAGCGACAGGCTTCTTGAAGGGAAAGATGTAACTCTGTGAGATGAATTAACAGAACACAGAGCAGTTTCTCAGAAAGCTTCTTTCCAGTTTTGAACGGAAGATATTTCCTTTTTGACCATAGCCCTCTATGGGCTTCCAAATATCCCTTGGCCAATTCCACAAGAACAGCCTTAGCGAAAGGCTTCTTGAAGGGAAAGATGTAACTCTGTGAGATGAGTTAACAGAACACAGAGCGGTTTCTCAGAAAGCTTCTTTCCAGTTTTGAACGGAAGATATTTCCTTTTTCACCATAGGTCTCTATGGGCTTCCAAATATCCCTTTGCCAATTCCACAAGAACAGACTTAGCCAAAGGCTTCTTGAAGGGAAAGATGTAACTCTGTGAGATGAATTAACAGAACACAGAGCAGTTTCTCAAAAAGCTTCTTTCCAGTTTTGAACGGAAGATATTTCCTTTTTCACCATAGCCCTCTATGGGCTTCCAAATATCCCTTTGCCAATTCCACAAGAACGGCCTTATCGACAGGCTTCTTGAAGGGAAAGATGTAACTCTGTGATATGAATTAACAGAACACAGAGCAGTTTCTCAGAAAGCTATTTTCCAGTTTTGAACGGAAGATATTTTCTTTTTCACCATAGCCCTCTATGGGCTTCCAAATATCCCTTTGCCAATTCCACAAGAACAGCCTTATCGAAAGGCTTCTTGAAGGGAAAGATGTAACTCTGTGAGATGAATTAACAGAACACAGAGCAGTTTCTCAGAAAGCTTCTTTCCAGTTTTGAACGGAAGATATTTCCTTTTTCACCATAGCCCTCTATGGGCTTCCAAATATCCCTTTGCCAATTCCACGAGAACAGCCTTTGCGAAAGGCTTCTTGAAGGGAAAGATGAAACTCTGTGAGATGAATTAACAGAACACAGAGCGGTTTCTCAGAAAGCTTCTTTCCAGTTTTGAACGGAAGATATTTCCTTTTTCACCATAGCCCTCTATGGGCTTCCAAATATCCCTTTGCCAATTCCACAAGAACAGCCCTAGGGAAAGGCTTCTTGAAGGGAAAGATGTAAATCTGTGAGACGAATTAACAGAACACAGAGCAGTTTCTCAGAAACTTCTTTCCAGTTTTGAACGGAAGATATTTCCTTTTTGACCATAGCCCTCTATGGGCTTCCAAATATCCCTTTGCCAATTCCACAAGAACAGCCTCATCGAAAGGCTTCTTGAAGGGAGAGATGTAACTCTGTGAGACGAATTAACAGAACACAGAGCAGTTTCTCAGAAAGCTTCTTTCCAGTTTTGAACGGAAGATATTTCCTTTTTCACCATAGCCCTCTATGGGCTTCCAAATATCCCTTTGCCAATTCCACAAGAACAGCCTTAGCGAAAGGCTTCTTGAAGGGAAAGATGTATCCCAGTGAGATGAATTAACAGAACACAGAGCAGTTTTTCAGCAAGCTTCTTTCCAGTTTTGAACGGAAGATATTTCCTTTTTCACCATAGACCTCTATGGGCTTCCAAATATCCCTTTGCCAATTCCACAAGAACAGCCTTAGCGAAAGGCTTCTTGAAGGGAAAGATGTAACTCTGTGAGATGAATTAACAGAACACAGAGCAGTTTCTCAGAAATCTTCTTTCCAGTTTTGAACGGAAGATATTTCCTTTTTCACCATAGCCCTCTATGGGCTTCCAAATATCCCTTTGCCAATTCCACAAGAACAGCCTTAGCGAAAGGCTTCTTGAAGGGAAAGATGTAGCTCTGTGAGACGAATTAACAGAACACATAGCAGTTTCTCAGCAAGCTTCTTTCCAGTTTTGAACAGAAGATATTTCCTTTTTCACCATAGCCCTCTATGGGCTTCCAAATATCCCTTTGCCAATTCCACAAGAACAGCCTTATCGAAAGGCTTCTTGAAGGGAACGATGTAACTCTGTGAGATGAATTAACAGAACACAGAGCAGTTTCTCAAAAAGCTTCTTTCCAGTTTTGAACGGAAGATATTTCCTTTTTCACCATAGCCCTCTATGGGCTTCCAAATATCCCTTGGCCAATTCCACAAGAACAGCCTTAGCGAAAGGCTTCTTGAAGGGAAAGATGTAACTCTGTGAGATGAAGTAACAGAACACAGAGCAGTTTCTCTGAAAGCTTCTTTACAGTTTTGAACGGAAGATATTTCCTTTTTCACCATAGCCCACTATGGGCTTCCAAATATACCTTTGCCAATTCCACAAGAAAAGCCTTAGCGAAAGGCTTCTTGAAGGAAAAGATGTAACTCTGTGAGATGAATTAACAGAACACAGAGCAGTTTCTCAGAAAGCTTTTTTCCAGTTTTGAACGGAAGATATTACCTTTTTCACCATAGCCATCTATGGGCTTCCAAATATCCCTTTGCCAATTCCACAAGAACAGCCTTACCGAAAGGCTTCTTGAAGGGAAAGATGTAACTCTGTGAGACGAATTAACAGAACACAGAGCAGTTTCTCAGAAAGCTTCTTTCCAGTTTTGAACGGAAGATATTTCCTTTTTCACCATAGCCCTCTATGGGCTTCCAAATATCCCTTTGCCAATTCCACAAGAACAGCCTTAGCGAAAGGCTTCTTGAAGGGAAAGATGTAACTCTGTGAGATGAATTAACAGAACACAGAGCAGTTTCTCAGAAAGCTTCTTTCCAGTTTTGAACGGAAGATATTTCCTTTTTCACCATAGCCCTCTATGGGCTTCCAAATATCCCTTTGCCAATTCCAAAACAACAGCCTTATCGAAAGGCTTCTTGAAGGGAAAGATGTAACTCTGTGAGATGAATGAACAGAACACAGAGCAGTTTCTCAGAAAGCTTCTTTCCAGTTTTGAACGGAAGATATTTCCTTTTTCACCATAGCCCTCTATGGGCTTCCAAATATCCCGTTGCCAATTCCACAAGAACAGCCTTAGCGTAAGGTTTCTTGAAGGGAAAGATGTAACTCTGTGAGATGAATTAACAGAACACAGAGCAGTTTCTCAGAAACCTTCTTTCCAGTTTTGAAAGGAAGATATTTCCTTTTTGACCATAGCCCTCTATGGGCTTCCAAATATCCCTTTACCAATTACACAAGAACAGCCTTAGCGAAAGGCTTCTTGAAGGGAAAGATGTAACTCTGTGAGACTAATTAACAGAACACAGAGCAGTTTCTCAGAAAGTTTCTTTCCAGTTTTGAACGGAAGATATTTCCTTTTTCACCATAGCCCTCTATGGGCTTCCAAATATCCCTTTGCCAATTCCACAAGAACAGCCTTATCGACAGGCTTCTTGAAGGGAAAGATGTAACCCCGTGAGATGAATTAACAGAACACAGAGCAGGTTCTCAGCAAACTTCTTTCTAGTTTTGAACGGAAGATGTTTCCTTTTTCACCATAGCCCTCTTTGGGCTTCCAAATATCCCTTTGCCAATTCCACAAGAACAGCCTTAGCGAAAGGCTTCTTGAAGGGAGAGATGTAACTCTGTGAGATGAATTAACAGAACACAGAGCAGTTTCTCAGAAAGCTTCTTTCCAGTTTTGAACGGAAGATATTTCCTTTTTCACCATAGCCCTCTATGGGCTTCCAAATATCACTTTGTCAATTCGAAAAGAACAGCCTTAGCGAAAGGCTTCTTGAAGGGAAAGATGTAACTCTGTGACACGAATTAACAGAACACAGAGCAGTTTCTCAGAAAGCTTCTTTCCAGTTCTGAACGGAAGATATTTCCTTTTTCACCATAGCCCTCTATGGGCTTCCAAATATCCCTTTGCCAATTCCACAACAACAGCCTTAGCGTAAGGCTTCTTGAAGGGAAAGATGTAACTCTGTGAGATGAATTAACAGAACACAGAGCAGTTTCTCAGAAAGCTTCTTTCCAGTTTTGAACGGAAGATATTTCCTTTTTCACCATAGCCCCCTATGGGCTTCCAAATATCCCTTTGCCAATTCCACAAGAACAGCCTTAGCGAAAGGCTTCTTCAAGGGAAAGAAGTAACTCTGTGAGACGAATTAACAGAACACCGAGCAGTTTCTCAGAAAGCTTCTTTCCAGTTTTGAACGGAAGATATTTCCTTTTTCACCATAGCCCTCTATGGGCTTCCAAATATCCCTTTGCCAATTCCACAAGAACAGCCTTAGCGAAAGGCTTCTTGAAGGGAAAGATGTATCCCAGTGAGATGAATTAACAGAACACAGAGCAGTTTTTCAGCAAGCTTCTTTCCAGTTTTGAACGGAAGATATTTCCTTTTTCACCATAGACCTCTATGGGCTTCCAAATATCCCTTTGCCAATTCCACAAGAACAGCCTTAGCGAAAGGCTTCTTGAAGGGAAAGATGTAACTCTGTGAGATGAATTAACAGAACACAGAGCAGTTTCTCAGAAATCTTCTTTCCAGTTTTGAACGGAAGATATTTCCTTTTTCACCATAGCCCTCTATGGGCTTCCAAATATCCCTTTGCCAATTCCACAAGAACAGCCTTAGCGAAAGGCTTCTTGAAGGGAAAGATGTAACTCTGTGAGATGAATTAACAGAACACATAGCAGTTTCTCAGCAAGCTTCTTTCCAGTTTTGAACAGAAGATATTTCCTTTTTCACTATAGCCCTCTATGGGCTTCCAAATATCCCTTTGCCAATTCCACAAGAACAGCCTTATCGAAAGGCTTCTTGAAGGGAACGATGTAACTCTGTGAGATGAATTAACAGAACACAGAGCAGTTTCTCAAAAAGTTTCTTTCCAGTTTTGAACGGAAGATATTTCCTTTTTCACCATAGCCCTCTATGGGCTTCCAAATATCCCTTGGCCAATTCCACAAGAACAGCCTTAGCGAAAGGCTTCTTGAAGGGAAAGATGTAACTCTGTGAGATGAAGTAACAGAACACAGAGCAGTTTCTCTGAAAGCTTCTTTACAGTTTTGAACGGAAGATATTTCCTTTTTCACCATAGCCCACTATGGGCTTCCAAATATACCTTTGCCAATTCCACAAGAAAAGCCTTAGCGAAAGGCTTCTTGAAGGAAAAGATGTAACTCTGTGAGATGAATTAACAGAACACAGAGCAGTTTCTCAGAAAGCTTTTTTCCAGTTTTGAACGGAAGATATTACCTTTTTCACCATAGCCATCTATGGGCTTCCAAATATCCCTTTGCCAATTCCACAAGAACAGCCTTAGCGAAAGGCTTCTTGAAGGGAAAGATGTAACTCTGTGAGACGAATTAACAGAACACAGAGCAGTTTCTCAGAAAGCTTCTTTCCAGTTTTGAACGGAAGATATTTCCTTTTTCACCATAGCCCTCTATGGGCTTCCAAATATCCCTTTGCCAATTCCACAAGAACAGCCTTAGCGAAAGGCTTCTTGAAGGGAAAGATGTAACTCTGTGAGATGAATTAACAGAACACAGAGCAGTTTCTCAGAAAGCTTCTTTCCAGTTTTGAACGGAAGATATTTCCTTTTTCACCATAGCCCTCTATGGGCTTCCAAATATCCCTTTGCCAATTCCAAAACAACAGCCTTATCGAAAGGCTTCTTGAAGGGAAAGATGTAACTCTGTGAGATGAATGAACAGAACACAGAGCAGTTTCTCAGAAAGCTTCTTTCCAGTTTTGAACGGAAGATATTTCCTTTTTCACCATAGCCCTCTATGGGCTTCCAAATATCCCGTTGCCAATTCCACAAGAACAGCCTTAGCGAAAGGTTTCTTGAAGGGAAAGATGTAACTCTGTGAGATGAATTAACAGAACACAGAGCAGTTTCTCAGAAACCTTCTTTCCAGTTTTGAAAGGAAGATATTTCCTTTTTGACCATAGCCCTCTATGGGCTTCCAAATATCCCTTTACCAATTACACAAGAACAGCCTTAGCGAAAGGCTTCTTGAAGGGAAAGATGTAACTCTGTGAGATGAATTAACAGAACACAGAGCAGTTTCTCAGAAAGCTACTTTCCAGTTTTGAACGGAAGATATTTCCTTTTTCACCATAGCCCTCTATGGGCTTCCAAATATCCCTTTGCCAATTCCACAAGAACAGCCTTAGCGAAAGGCTTCTTGAAGGGAAAGATGTAACTCTGTGAGATGAATTAACAGAACACAGAGCAGTTTCTCAGAAAGCTTCTTTCCAGTTTTGAACGGAAGATATTTCCTTTTTCACCATAGCCCTCTATGGGCTTCCAAATATCCCTTGGCCAATTCCACAAGAACAGCCTTAGCGAAAGGCTTCTTGAGGGAAAGATGTAACTCTGTGAGATGAGTTAACAGAACACAGAGCGGTTTCTCAGAAAGCTTCTTTCCAGTTTTGAACGGAAGATATTTCCTTTTTCACCATAGGTCTCTATGGGCTTCCAAATATCCCTTTGCCAATTCCACAAGAACAGCCTTAGCGAAAGGCTTCTGGAAGGGAAAGATGTAACTCTGTGAGAAGAATTAACAGAACACAGAGCAGTTTCTCAAAAAGCTTCTTTCCAGTTTTGAACGGAAGATATTTCCTTTTTCACCATAGCCCTCTATGGGCTTCCAAATATCCCTTTGCCAATTCCACAAGAACAGCCTTAGCGAAAGGCTTCTTGAAGGGAAAGATGTAACTCTGTGAGATGAATTAACAGAACACAGAGCGGTTTCTCAGAAAGCTTCTTTCCAGTTTTGAACGGAAGATATTTCCTCTTTACCATAGCCCTGTATGGGCTTCCAAATATCCCTTTGCCAATTCCACAAGAACAGCCTTATCGAAAGGCTTCTGGAAGGGAAAGATGTAACTCTGTGAGATGAATTAACAGAACACAGAGCAGTTTCTCAGAACGCTTCTTTCCAGTTTTGAACGGAAGATATTTCCTTTTTCACCATAGCCCTCTATGGGCTTCCAAATATCCCTTTGCCAATTCCACAAGAACAGCCTTAGCGAAAGGCTTCTTGAAGGGAAAGATGTAACTCTGTGAGATGAATTAACAGAACACAGAGCGGTTTCTCAGAAAGCTTCTTTCCAGTTTTGAACGGAAGATATTTCCTCTTTACCATAGCCCTGTATGGGCTTCCATATATCCCTTTGCCAATTCCACAAGAACAGCCTTATCGAAAGGCTTCTTGAAGGGAAAAATGTAACTCTGTGAGATGAATTAACAGAACACAGAGCAGTTTCTCAGAAAGCTTCTTTCCAGTTTTGAACGGAAGATATTTCCTTTTTCACCATAGACCTCTATGGGCTTCCAAATATCCCTTTTACCAATTCCACAAGAACAGCCTTAGCGAAAGGCTTCTTGAAGGGAAAGATGTAACTCTGTGAGATGAATTAACAGAACACAGAGCAGTTTCTCAGAAAGCTTCTTTCCAGTTTTGAACCGAAGATATTTCCTTTTTCACCATAGCCCTCTATGGGCTTCCAAATATCCCTTGGCCAGTTCCACAAGAACAGCCTTAGCGAAAGGCTTCTTGAAGGGAAAGATGTAACTCTGTGAGATGAATTAACAGAACACAGAGCAGTTTCTCAGAAAGCTATTTTCCAGTTTTGAACGGAAGATATTCTCTTTTTCACCATAGCCCTCTATGGGCTTCCAAATATCCCTTTGCCAATTCCACAAGAACAGCCTTAGCGAATGGCTTCTTGAAGGGAAAGATGTAACTCTGTGAGATGAATTAACAGAACACAGAGCGGTTTCTCAGAAAGCTTCTTTCCAGTTTTGAACGGAAGATATTTCCTTTTTCACCATAGCCCTCTATGGGCTTCCAAATATCCCTTTGCCAATTCCACAACAACAGCCTTAGCGAAAGGCTTCTTGAAGGGAAAGATGTAACTCTGTGAGACGAATTAACAGAACTCAGAGCAGTTTCTCAGAAAGCTTCTTTCCAGTTTTGAACGGAAGATATTTCCTTTTTCACCATAGCCCTCTATGGGTTTCCAAATATCCCTTTGCCAATTCCACAAGAACAGCCTTAGCGAAAGGCTTCTTGAAGGGAAAGATGTAACTCTGTGAGACGAATTAACAGAACACAGAGCAGTTTCTCAGAAAGCTTCTTTCCAGTTTTGAACGGAAGATAGTACCTTTTTCAACATAGCCCTTTATGGGCTTCCAAATATCCCTTTGCCAATTCCACAAGAACAGCCCTACCGAAAGGCATCTTGAAGGGAAAGATGTAACTCTGTGAGTCGAATTAACAGAACACAGAGCAGTTTCTCAGAAAGCTTCTTTCCAGTTTTGAACGGAAGATATTTCCTTTTTGACAATAGCCCTCTATGGGCTTCCAAATATCCCTTTGCCAATTCCACAAGAACAGCCTCATCGAAAGGCTTCTTGAAGGGAGAGATGTAACTCTGTGAGATGAATTAACAGAACACAGAGCAGTTTCTCAGAAAGCTTCTTTCCAGTTTTGAACGGAAGATATTTCCTTTTTCACCATAGCCCTCTATGGGCTTCCAAATATCCCTTGGCCAATTCCACAAGAACAGCCTTAGCGAAAGGCTTCTTGAAGGGAAAGATGTAACTCTGTGAGATGAGTTAACACAACACAGAGCGGTTTCTCAGAAAGCTTCTTTCCAGTTTTGAACGGAAGATATTTCCTTTTTCACCATAGGTCTCTAAGGGCTTCCAAATATCCCTTTGCCAATTCCACAAGAACAGCCTTAGCGAAAGGCTTCTTGAAGGGAAAGATGTAACTCTGTGAGATGAATTAACAGAACACAGAGCAGTTTCTCAGAAAGCTTCTTTCCAGTTTTGAACGGAAGATATTTCCTTTTTCACCATAGCCCTCTATGGGCTTCCAAATATCCCTTTGCCAATTCCACAAGAACAGCCTTATCGACAGGCTTCTTGAAGGGAAAGATGTAACTCTGTGATATGAATTAACAGAACACAGAGCAGTTTCTCAGAAAGCTATTTTCCAGTTTTGAACGGAAGATATGTTCTTTTTCACCATAGCCCTCTCTGGGCTTCCAAATATCCCTTTGCCAATTCCACAAGAACAGCCTTAGCGAAAGGCTTCTTGAAGGGATAGATGTAACTCTGTGAGATGAATTAACAGAACACAGAGCAGTTTCTCAGAAAGCTTCTTTCCAGTTTTGAACGGAAGATATTTCCTTTTTCACCATAGCCCTCTATGGGCTTCCAAATATCCCTTTGCCAATTCCACGAGAACAGCCTTAGCGAAAGGCTTCTTGAAGGGAAAGATGTAACTCTGTGAGATGAATTAACAGAACACAGAGCAGTTTCTCAGAAAGCTTCTTTCCAGTTTTGAACGGAAGATATTTCCTTTTTCACCATAGCCCTCTATGGGCTTCCAAATATCCCTTTGCCAATTCCACAAGAACAGCCTTAGCGAAAGGCTTCTTGAAGGGAAAGATGTAACTCTGTGAGATGAATTAACAGAACACAGAGCAGTTTCTCAGAAAGCTTCTTTACAGTTTTGAACGGAAGATATTTCCTTTTTGACCATAGCCCTCTATGGGCTTCCAAATATCCCTTTGCCAATTCCACAAGAACAGCCTTAGGGAAAGGTTTCTTGAAGGGAAAGATGTAACTCTGTGAGACGAATTAACAGAACACAGAGCAGTTTCTCAGAAAGCTTCTTTCCAGTTTTGAACGGAAGATATTTCCTTTTTCACCATAGCCCTCTATGGGCTTCCGAATATCCCTTTGCCAATTCCACAAAAACAGCCGTAGCGAAAGGCTTCTTGAAGGGAAAGATGTAACTCTGTGAGATGAATTAACAGAACACAGAGCACTTTCTCAGAAAGCTTCTTTCCAGTTTTGAACGGAAGATATTTCCTTTTTCACCATAGCCCTCTATGGGCTTCCAAATATCCCTTGGCCAATTCCACAAGAACAACCTTAGCGAAAGGCTTCTTGAAGGGAAAGATGTAACTCTGTGAGATGAATTAACAGAACACAGAGCAGTTTCTCAGAAAGCTTCTTTCCAGTTTTGAACGGAAGATATTTCCTTTTTCACCATAGCCCTCTATGGGCTTCCAAATATCCCTTTGCCAATTCCACAAGAACAGCCTTAGCGAAAGGCTTCTTGAAGGGAAAGATGTAACTCTGTGAGATGAATTAACAGAACACAGAGCGGTTTCTCAGAAAGCTTCTTTCCAGTTTTGAACGGAAGATATTTCCTTTTTCACCATAGCCCTCTATGGGCTTCCAAATATCCCTTTGCCAATTCCACGAGAACAGCCTTAGCGAAAGGCTTCTTGAAGGGAAAGATGTAACTCTGTGAGATGAATTAACAGAACACAGAGCAGTTTCTCTGAAAGCTTCTTTCCAGTTTTGAAGGGAAGATATTTCCTTTTTCACCATAGCCCTCTATGGGCTTCCAAATATCCCTTTGCCAATTCCACAAGAACAGCCTTAGCGAAAGGCTTCTTGAAGGGAAAGATGTAGCTCTGTGAGATGAATTAACAGAACACAGAGCGGTTTCTCAGAAAGCTTCTTTCCAGTTTTGAACCGAAGATATTTCCTTTTTCACCATAGCCCTCTATGGGCTTCCAAATATCCCTTTGCCAATTCCTCAAGAATAGCCTTAGCGAAAGGCTTCTTGAAGGGAAAGATGTAACTCTGTGAGACGAATTAACAGAACACAGAGCGTTTTCTCAGAAAGCTTCTTTCCAGTTTTGAACGGAAGATATTTCCTTTTTCACCATAGCCCTCTATGGGCTTCCAAATATCCCTTTGCCAATTCCACAAGAACAGCCTTAGCGAAAGGCTTCTTGAAGGGAAAGATGTAACTCTGTGAGATGAATTAACAGAACACAGAGCAGTTTCTCAGAAAGCTTCTTTCCAGTTTTGAACGGAACATATTTCCTTTTTCACCATAGCCCTCTATGGGCTTCCAAATATCCCTTTGCCAATTACACAAGAACAGCCTTAGCGAAAGGCTTCTTGAAGGGAAAGATGTAACTCTGTGAGATGAATTAACAGAACACAGAGCAGTTTCTCAGAAAGCTTCTTTCCAGTTTTGAACGGAAGATATTTCCTTTTTCACCATAGCCCTCTATGGGCTTCCAAATATCCCTTTGCCAATTACACAAGAACAGCCTTAGCGAAAGGCTTCTTGAAGGGAAACATGTATCTCTGTGAGATGAATTAACAGAACACAGAGCGGTTTCTCAGAAAGCTTCTTTCCAGTTTTGAACGGAAGATATTTCCTTTTTCACCATAGCCCTCTAAGGGCTTCCAAATATCCCTTTGCCAATTCCACAAGAACAGCCTTAGCGAAAGGCTTCTGGAAGGGAAAGATGTAACTCTGTGAGATGAATTAACAGAACACAGAGCGGTTTCTCAGAAAGCTTCTTTCCAGTTTTGAACGGAAGATATTTCCTTTTTCACCATAGCCCTCTATGGGCTTCCAAATATCCCTTTGCCAATTCCACAAGAACAGCCTTAGCGAAAGGCTTCTTGAAGGGAAAGATGTAACTCTGTGAGATGAATTAACAGAACACAGAGCGGTTTCTCAGAAAGCTTCTTTCCAGTTTTGAACGGAAGATATTTCCTTTTTCACCATAGCCCTCTATGGGCTTCCAAATATCCCTTTGCCAATTCCACAAGAACAGCCTTAGCGTAAGGCTTCTTGAAGGGAAAGATGTAACACTGTGAGATGAATTAACAGAACACAGAGCAGTTTCTCAGAAAGCTTCTTTCCAGTTTTGAACGGAAGATATTTCCTTTTTCACCATAGCCCTCTATGGGCTTCCAAATATCCCTTTACCAATTCCACAAGAACAGCCTTAGCGAAAGGCTTCTTGAAGGGAAAGATGTAACTCTGTGAGATGAATTAACAGAACACAGAGCAGTTTCTCAGAAAGCTATTTTCCAGTTTTGAACGGAAGATATTTTCTTTTTCACCATAGCCCTCTATGGGCTTCCAAATATCCCTTTGCCAATTCCACAAGAACAGCCTTAGCGAAAGGCTTCTTGAAGGGAAAGATTTAACTCTGTGAGATGAATTAACAGAACACAGAGCAGTTTCTCAGAAAGCTTCTTTACAGTTTTGAACGGAAGATATTTCCTTTTTGACCATAGCCCTCTATGGGCTTCCAAATATCCCTTTGCCAATTCCACAAGAACAGCCTTAGAGAAAGGTTTCTTGAAGGGAAAGATGTAACTCTGTGAGACGAATTAACAGAACACAGAGCAGTTTCTCAGAAAGCTTCTTTCCAGTTTTGAACGGAAGATATTTCCTTTTTCACCATAGCCCTCTATGGGCTTCCAAATATCCCTTTGCCAATTCCACAAAAACAGCCGTAGCGAAAGGCTTTTTGAAGGGAAAGATGAAACTCTGTGAGATGAATTAACAGAACACAGAGCACTTTCTCAGAAAGCTTCTTTCCAGTTTTGAACGGAAGATATTTCCTTTTTCACCATAGCCCTCTATGGGCTTCCAAATATCCCTTGGCCAATTCCACAAGAACAACCTTAGCGAAAGGCTTCTTGAAGGGAAAGATGTAACTCTGTGAGATGAATTAACAGAACACAGAGCAGTTTCTCAGAAAGCTTCTTTCCAGTTTTGAACGGAAGATATTTCCTTTTTCACCATAGCCCTCTATGGGCTTCCAAATATCCCTTTGCCAATTCCACAGGAACAGCCTTAGCGAAAGGCTTCTTGAAGGGAAAGATGTAACTCTGTGAGATGAATTAACAGAACACAGAGCGGTTTCTCAGAAAGCTTCTTTCCAGTTTTGAACGGAAGATATTTCCTTTTTCACCATAGCCCTCTATGGGCTTCCAAATATCCCTTTGCCAATTCCACAAGAACAGCCTTAGCGTAAGGCTTCTTGAAGGGAAAGATGTAACACTGTGAGATGAATTAACAGAACACAGAGCAGTTTCTCAGAAAGCTTCTTTCCAGTTTTGAACGGAAGATATTTCCTTTTTCACCATAGCCCTCTATGGGCTTCCAAATATCCCTTTACCAATTCCACAAGAACAGCCTTATCGAAAGGCTTCTTGAAGGGAAAGATGTAACTCTGTGAGATGAATTAACAGAACACAGAGCTGTTTCTCAGAAAGCTATTTTCCAGTTTTGAACGGAAGATATTTTCTTTTTCACCATAGCCCTCTATGGGCTTCCAAATATCCCTTTGCCAATTCCACAAGAATAGCCTTAGCGAAAGGCTTCTTGAAGGGAAAGATGTAACTCTGTGAGATGAATTAACGGAACACAGAGCAGTTTCTCAGAAAGCTTCTTTCCAGTTTTGAACGGAAGATATTTCCTTTTTCACCATATCCCTCTATGGGCTTCCAAATATCCCTTTGCCAATTCCACAAGAACAGCCTTAGCGAAAGGCGTCTTGAAGGGAAAGATGTAACTCTGTGAGACGAATTAACAGAACACAGAGCGGTTTCTCAGAAAGCTTCTTTCCAGTTTTGAACGGAAGATATTTCCTTTTTGACCATAGCCCTCTATGGGCTTCCAAATATCCCTTTGCCAATTCCACAAGAACAGCCTTAGCGAAAGGCTTCTTGAAGGGAAAGATGTAACTCTGTGAGATGAATTAACAGAACACAGAGCAGTTTCTCAGAAAGCTTCTTTCCAGTTTTGAACGGAAGATATTTCCTTTTTGACCATAGCCCTCTATGGGCTTCCAAATAGCCCTTTGCCAATTCCACAAGAACAGCCTTAGCGACAGGCTTCTTGAAGGGAAAGATGTAACTCTGTGAGATGAATTAACAGAACACAGAGCAGTTTCTCAGAAAGCTTCTTTCCAGTTTTGAACGGAAGATATTTCCTTTTTGACCATAGCCCTCTATGGGCTTCCAAATATCCCTTGGCCAATTCCACAAGAACAGCCTTAGCGAAAGGCTTCTTGAAGGGAAAGATGTAACTCTGTGAGATGAGTTAACAGAACACAGAGCGGTTTCTCAGAAAGCTTCTTTCCAGTTTTGAACGGAAGATATTTCCTTTTTCACCATAGGTCTCTATGGGCTTCCAAATATCCCTTTGCCAATTCCACAAGAACAGACTTAGCCAAAGGCTTCTTGAAGGGAAAGATGTAACTCTGTGAGATGAATTAACAGAACACAGAGCAGTTTCTCAAAAAGCTTCTTTCCAGTTTTGAACGGAAGATATTTCCTTTTTCACCATAGCCCTCTATGGGCTTCCAAATATCCCTTTGCCAATTCCACAAGAACGGCCTTATCGACAGGCTTCTTGAAGGGAAAGATGTAACTCTGTGATATGAATTAACAGAACACAGAGCAGTTTCTCAGAAAGCTATTTTCCAGTTTTGAACGGAAGATATTTTCTTTTTCACCATAGCCCTCTATGGGCTTCCAAATATCCCTTTGCCAATTCCACAAGAACAGCCTTATCGAAAGGCTTCTTGAAGGGAAAGATGTAACTCTGTGAGATGAATTAACAGAACACAGAGCAGTTTCTCAGAAAGCTTCTTTCCAGTTTTGAACGGAAGATATTTCCTTTTTCACCATAGCCCTCTATGGGCTTCCAAATATCCCTTTGCCAATTCCACGAGAACAGCCTTTGCGAAAGGCTATTTGAAGGGAAAGATGAAACTCTGTGAGATGAATTAACAGAACACAGAGCGGTTTCTCAGAAAGCTTCTTTCCAGTTTTGAACGGAAGATATTTCCTTTTTCACCATAGCCCTCTATGGGCTTCCAAATATCCCTTTGCCAATTCCACAAGAACAGCCCTAGGGAAAGGCTTCTTGAAGGGAAAGATGTAAATCTGTGAGACGAATTAACAGAACACAGAGCAGTTTCTCAGAAACTTCTTTCCAGTTTTGAACGGAAGATATTTCCTTTTTGACCATAGCCCTCTATGGGCTTCCAAATATCCCTTTGCCAATTCCACAAGAACAGCCTCATCGAAAGGCTTCTTGAAGGGAGAGATGTAACTCTGTGAGACGAATTAACAGAACACAGAGCAGTTTCTCAGAAAGCTTCTTTCCAGTTTTGAACGGAAGATATTTCCTTTTTCACCATAGCCCTCTATGGGCTTCCAAATATCCCTTTGCCAATTCCACAAGAACAGCCTTAGCGAAAGGCTTCTTGAAGGGAAAGATGTATCCCAGTGAGATGAATTAACAGAACACAGAGCAGTTTTTCAGCAAGCTTCTTTCCAGTTTTGAACGGAAGATATTTCCTTTTTCACCATAGACCTCTATGGGCTTCCAAATATCCCTTTGCCAATTCCACAAGAACAGCCTTAGCGAAAGGCTTCTTGAAGGGAAAGATGTAACTCTGTGAGATGAATTAACAGAACACAGAGCAGTTTCTCAGAAATCTTCTTTCCAGTTTTGAACGGAAGATATTTCCTTTTTCACCATAGCCCTCTATGGGCTTCCAAATATCCCTTTGCCAATTCCACAAGAACAGCCTTAGCGAAAGGCTTCTTGAAGGGAAAGATGTAACTCTGTGAGACGAATTAACAGAACACATAGCAGTTTCTCAGCAAGCTTCTTTCCAGTTTTGAACAGAAGATATTTCCTTTTTCACCATAGCCCTCTATGGGCTTCCAAATATCCCTTTGCCAATTCCACAAGAACAGCCTTATCGAAAGGCTTCTTGAAGGGAACGATGTAACTCTGTGAGATGAATTAACAGAACACAGAGCAGTTTCTCAAAAAGCTTCTTTCCAGTTTTGAACGGAAGATATTTCCTTTTTCACCATAGCCCTCTATGGGCTTCCAAATATCCCTTGGCCAATTCCACAAGAACAGCCTTAGCGAAAGGCTTCTTGAAGGGAAAGATGTAACTCTGTGAGATGAAGTAACAGAACACAGAGCAGTTTCTCTGAAAGCTTCTTTACAGTTTTGAACGGAAGATATTTCCTTTTTCACCATAGCCCACTATGGGCTTCCAAATATACCTTTGCCAATTCCACAAGAAAAGCCTTAGCGAAAGGCTTCTTGAAGGAAAAGATGTAACTCTGTGAGATGAATTAACAGAACACAGAGCAGTTTCTCAGAAAGCTTTTTTCCAGTTTTGAACGGAAGATATTACCTTTTTCACCATAGCCATCTATGGGCTTCCAAATATCCCTTTGCCAATTCCACAAGAACAGCCTTAGCGAAAGGCTTCTTGAAGGGAAAGATGTAACTCTGTGAGACGAATTAACAGAACACAGAGCAGTTTCTCAGAAAGCTTCTTTCCAGTTTTGAACGGAAGATATTTCCTTTTTCACCATAGCCCTCTATGGGCTTCCAAATATCCCTTTGCCAATTCCACAAGAACAGCCTTAGCGAAAGGCTTCTTGAAGGGAAAGATGTAACTCTGTGAGATGAATTAACAGAACACAGAGCAGTTTCTCAGAAAGCTTCTTTCCAGTTTTGAACGGAAGATATTTCCTTTTTCACCATAGCCCTCTATGGGCTTCCAAATATCCCTTTGCCAATTCCAAAACAACAGCCTTATCGAAAGGCTTCTTGAAGGGAAAGATGTAACTCTGTGAGATGAATGAACAGAACACAGAGCAGTTTCTCAGAAAGCTTCTTTCCAGTTTTGAACGGAAGATATTTCCTTTTTCACCATAGCCCTCTATGGGCTTCCAAATATCCCGTTGCCAATTCCACAAGAACAGCCTTAGCGTAAGGTTTCTTGAAGGGAAAGATGTAACTCTGTGAGATGAATTAACAGAACACAGAGCAGTTTCTCAGAAACCTTCTTTCCAGTTTTGAAAGGAAGATATTTCCTTTTTGACCATAGCCCTCTATGGGCTTCCAAATATCCCTTTACCAATTACACAAGAACAGCCTTAGCGAAAGGCTTCTTGAAGGGAAAGATGTAACTCTGTGAGACTAATTAACAGAACACAGAGCAGTTTCTCAGAAAGCTTCTTTCCAGTTTTGAACGGAAGATATTTCCTTTTTCACCATAGCCCTCTATGGGCTTCCAAATATCCCTTTGCCAATTCCACAAGAACAGCCTTATCGACAGGCTTCTTGAAGGGAAAGATGTAACCCCGTGAGATGAATTAACAGAACACAGAGCAGGTTCTCAGCAAACTTCTTTCCAGTTTTGAACGGAAGATGTTTCCTTTTTCACCATAGCCCTCTTTGGGCTTCCAAATATCCCTTTGCCAATTCCACAAGAACAGCCTTAGCGAAAGGCTTCTTGAAGGGAGAGATGTAACTCTGTGAGATGAATTAACAGAACACAGAGCAGTTTCTCAGAAAGCTTCTTTCCAGTTTTGAACGGAAGATATTTCCTTTTTCACCATAGCCCTCTATGGGCTTCCAAATATCACTTTGTCAATTCGAAAAGAACAGCCTTAGCGAAAGGCTTCTTGAAGGGAAAGATGTAACTCTGTGACACGAATTAACAGAACACAGAGCAGTTTCTCAGAAAGCTTCTTTCCAGTTCTGAACGGAAGATATTTCCTTTTTCACCATAGCCCTCTATGGGCTTCCAAATATCCCTTTGCCAATTCCACAACAACAGCCTTAGCGTAAGGCTTCTTGAAGGGAAAGATGTAACTCTGTGAGATGAATTAACAGAACACAGAGCAGTTTCTCAGAAAGCTTCTTTCCAGTTTTGAACGGAAGATATTTCCTTTTTCACCATAGCCCCCTATGGGCTTCCAAATATCCCTTTGCCAATTCCACAAGAACAGCCTTAGCGAAAGGCTTCTTCAAGGGAAAGAAGTAACTCTGTGAGACGAATTAACAGAACACCGAGCAGTTTCTCAGAAAGCTTCTTTCCAGTTTTGAACGGAAGATATTTCCTTTTTCACCATAGCCCTCTATGGGCTTCCAAATATCCCTTTGCCAATTCCACAAGAACAGCCTTAGCGAAAGGCTTCTTGAAGGGAAAGATGTATCCCAGTGAGATGAATTAACAGAACACAGAGCAGTTTTTCAGCAAGCTTCTTTCCAGTTTTGAACGGAAGATATTTCCTTTTTCACCGTAGACCTCTATGGGCTTCCAAATATCCCTTTGCCAATTCCACAAGAACAGCCTTAGCGAAAGGCTTCTTGAAGGGAAAGATGTAACTCTGTGAGATGAATTAACAGAACACAGAGCAGTTTCTCAGAAATCTTCTTTCCAGTTTTGAACGGAAGATATTTCCTTTTTCACCATAGCCCTCTATGGGCTTCCAAATATCCCTTTGCCAATTCCACAAGAACAGCCTTAGCGAAAGGCTTCTTGAAGGGAAAGATGTAACTCTGTGAGATGAATTAACAGAACACATAGCAGTTTCTCAGCAAGCTTCTTTCCAGTTTTGAACAGAAGATATTTCCTTTTTCACTATAGCCCTCTATGGGCTTCCAAATATCCCTTTGCCAATTCCACAAGAACAGCCTTATCGAAAGGCTTCTTGAAGGGAACGATGTAACTCTGTGAGATGAATTAACAGAACACAGAGCAGTTTCTCAAAAAGCTTCTTTCCAGTTTTGAACGGAAGATATTTCCTTTTTCACCATAGCCCTCTATGGGCTTCCAAATATCCCTTGGCCAATTCCACAAGAACAGCCTTAGCGAAAGGCTTCTTGAAGGGAAAGATGTAACTCTGTGAGATGAATTAACAGAACACAGAGCAGTTTCTCTGAAAGCTTCTTTCCAGTTTTGAAGGGAAGATATTTCCTTTTTCACCATAGCCCTCTATGGGCTTCCAAATATCCCTTTGCCAATTCCACAAGAACAGCCTTAGCGAAAGGCTTCTTGAAGGGAAAGATGTAGCTCTGTGAGATGAATTAACAGAACACAGAGCGGTTTCTCAGAAAGCTTCTTTCCAGTTTTGAACCGAAGATATTTCCTTTTTCACCATAGCCCTCTATGGGCTTCCAAATATCCCTTTGCCAATTCCTCAAGAATAGCCTTAGCGAAAGGCTTCTTGAAGGGAAAGATGTAACTCTGTGAGACGAATTAACAGAACACAGAGCGTTTTCTCAGAAAGCTTCTTTCCAGTTTTGAACGGAAGATATTTCCTTTTTCACCATAGCCCTCTATGGGCTTCCAAATATCCCTTTGCCAATTCCACAAGAACAGCCTTAGCGAAAGGCTTCTTGAAGGGAAAGATGTAACTCTGTGAGATGAATTAACAGAACACAGAGCAGTTTCTCAGAAAGCTTCTTTCCAGTTTTGAACGGAACATATTTCCTTTTTCACCATAGCCCTCTATGGGCTTCCAAATATCCCTTTGCCAATTACACAAGAACAGCCTTAGCGAAAGGCTTCTTGAAGGGAAAGATGTAACTCTGTGAGATGAATTAACAGAACACAGAGCAGTTTCTCAGAAAGCTTCTTTCCAGTTTTGAACGGAAGATATTTCCTTTTTCACCATAGCCCTCTATGGGCTTCCAAATATCCCTTTGCCAATTACACAAGAACAGCCTTAGCGAAAGGCTTCTTGAAGGGAAACATGTATCTCTGTGAGATGAATTAACAGAACACAGAGCGGTTTCTCAGAAAGCTTCTTTCCAGTTTTGAACGGAAGATATTTCCTTTTTCACCATAGCCCTCTAAGGGCTTCCAAATATCCCTTTGCCAATTCCACAAGAACAGCCTTAGCGAAAGGCTTCTGGAAGGGAAAGATGTAACTCTGTGAGATGAATTAACAGAACACAGAGCGGTTTCTCAGAAAGCTTCTTTCCAGTTTTGAACGGAAGATATTTCCTTTTTCACCATAGCCCTCTATGGGCTTCCAAATATCCCTTTGCCAATTCCACAAGAACAGCCTTAGCGAAAGGCTTCTTGAAGGGAAAGATGTAACTCTGTGAGATGAATTAACAGAACACAGAGCAGTTTCTCAGAAAGCTTCTTTCCAGTTTTGAACGGAAGATATTTCCTTTTTCACCATAGCCCTCTATGGGCTTCCAAATATCCCTTTGCCAATTCCACAATAACAGCCTTAGCGAAAGGCTTCTTGAAGGGAAAGATGTAACTCTGTGAGATGAATTAACAGAACACAGAGCAGTTTCTCAGAAAGCTTCTTTCCAATTTTGAACGGAAGATATTTCCTTTTTCACCATAGCCCTCTATGGGCTTCCAAATATCCCTTTGCCAATTACACAAGAACAGCCTTAGCGAAAGGATTCTTGAAGGGAAAGATGTAACTCTGTGAGATGAATTAACAGAACCCAGAACGGTTTCTCAGAAAGCTTCTTTCCAGTTTTGAACGGAAGATATTTACTTTTTCACCATAGCCCTCTAAGGGCTTCCAAATATCCCTTTGCCAATTCCACAAGAACAGCCGTAGCGAAAGGCTTCTTGAAGGGAAAGATGTAACTCTGTGAGACGAATTAACAGAACACAGAACAGTTTCTCAGAAAGCTTCTTTCCAGTTTCGAACGGAAGATATTTCCTTTTTCACCATAGCCCTCTATGGGCTTCCAAATATCCCTTGGCCAATTAAACAAGAACAGCCTTAGCGAAAGGCTTCTTGAAGGGAAAGATGTAACTCTGTGAGATGAATTAACAGAACACAGAGCGGTTTCTCAGAAAGCTTCTTTCCAGTTTTGAACGGAAGATATTTCCTTTTTCACCATAGCCCTCTATGGGCTTCCAAATATCCCTTTGCCAATTCCACAAGAACAGCCTTAGCGTAAGGCTTCTTGAAGGGAAAGATGTAACACTGTGAGATGAATTAACAGAACACAGAGCAGTTTCTCAGAAAGCTTCTTTCCAGTTTTGAACGGAAGATATTTCCTTTTTCACCATAGCCCTCTATGGGCTTCCAAATATCCCTTTACCAATTCCACAAGAACAGCCTTAGCGAAAGGCTTCTTGAAGGGAAAGATGTAACTCTGTGAGATGAATTAACAGAACACAGAGCAGTTTCTCAGAAAGCTATTTTCCAGTTTTGAACGGAAGATATTTTCTTTTTCACCATAGCCCTCTATGGGCTTCCAAATATCCCTTTGCCAATTCCACAAGAACAGCCTTAGCGAAAGGCTTCTTGAAGGGAAAGATTTAACTCTGTGAGATGAATTAACAGAACACAGAGCAGTTTCTCAGAAAGCTTCTTTACAGTTTTGAACGGAAGATATTTCCTTTTTGACCATAGCCCTCTATGGGCTTCCAAATATCCCTTTGCCAATTCCACAAGAACAGCCTTAGAGAAAGGTTTCTTGAAGGGAAAGATGTAACTCTGTGAGACGAATTAACAGAACACAGAGCAGTTTCTCAGAAAGCTTCTTTCCAGTTTTGAACGGAAGATATTTCCTTTTTCACCATAGCCCTCTATGGGCTTCCAAATATCCCTTTGCCAATTCCACAAAAACAGCCGTAGCGAAAGGCTTTTTGAAGGGAAAGATGAAACTCTGTGAGATGAATTAACAGAACACAGAGCACTTTCTCAGAAAGCTTCTTTCCAGTTTTGAACGGAAGATATTTCCTTTTTCACCATAGCCCTCTATGGGCTTCCAAATATCCCTTGGCCAATTCCACAAGAACAACCTTAGCGAAAGGCTTCTTGAAGGGAAAGATGTAACTCTGTGAGATGAATTAACAGAACACAGAGCAGTTTCTCAGAAAGCTTCTTTCCAGTTTTGAACGGAAGATATTTCCTTTTTCACCATAGCCCTCTATGGGCTTCCAAATATCCCTTTGCCAATTCCACAGGAACAGCCTTAGCGAAAGGCTTCTTGAAGGGAAAGATGTAACTCTGTGAGATGAATTAACAGAACACAGAGCGGTTTCTCAGAAAGCTTCTTTCCAGTTTTGAACGGAAGATATTTCCTTTTTCACCATAGCCCTCTATGGGCTTCCAAATATCCCTTTGCCAATTCCACAAGAACAGCCTTAGCGTAAGGCTTCTTGAAGGGAAAGATGTAACACTGTGAGATGAATTAACAGAACACAGAGCAGTTTCTCAGAAAGCTTCTTTCCAGTTTTGAACGGAAGATATTTCCTTTTTCACCATAGCCCTCTATGGGCTTCCAAATATCCCTTTACCAATTCCACAAGAACAGCCTTATCGAAAGGCTTCTTGAAGGGAAAGATGTAACTCTGTGAGATGAATTAACAGAACACAGAGCTGTTTCTCAGAAAGCTATTTTCCAGTTTTGAACGGAAGATATTTTCTTTTTCACCATAGCCCTCTATGGGCTTCCAAATATCCCTTTGCCAATTCCACAAGAATAGCCTTAGCGAAAGGCTTCTTGAAGGGAAAGATGTAACTCTGTGAGATGAATTAACGGAACACAGAGCAGTTTCTCAGAAAGCTTCTTTCCAGTTTTGAACGGAAGATATTTCCTTTTTCACCATATCCCTCTATGGGCTTCCAAATATCCCTTTGCCAATTCCACAAGAACAGCCTTAGCGAAAGGCTTCTTGAAGGGAAAGATGTAACTCTGTGAGACGAATTAACAGAACACAGAGCGGTTTCTCAGAAAGCTTCTTTCCAGTTTTGAACGGAAGATATTTCCTTTTTGACCATAGCCCTCTATGGGCTTCCAAATATCCCTTTGCCAATTCCACAAGAACAGCCTTAGCGAAAGGCTCCTTGAAGGGAAAGATGTAACTCTGTGAGATGAATTAACAGAACACAGAGCAGTTTCTCAGAAAGCTTCTTTCCAGTTTTGAACGGAAGATATTTCCTTTTTGACCATAGCCCTCTATGGGCTTCCAAATAGCCCTTTGCCAATTCCACAAGAACAGCCTTAGCGACAGGCTTCTTGAAGGGAAAGATGTAACTCTGTGAGATGAATTAACAGAACACAGAGCAGTTTCTCAGAAAGCTTCTTTCCAGTTTTGAACGGAAGATATTTCCTTTTTGACCATAGCCCTCTATGGGCTTCCAAATATCCCTTGGCCAATTCCACAAGAACAGCCTTAGCGAAAGGCTTCTTGAAGGGAAAGATGTAACTCTGTGAGATGAGTTAACAGAACACAGAGCGGTTTCTCAGAAAGCTTCTTTCCAGTTTTGAACGGAAGATATTTCCTTTTTCACCATAGGTCTCTATGGGCTTCCAAATATCCCTTTGCCAATTCCACAAGAACAGACTTAGCCAAAGGCTTCTTGAAGGGAAAGATGTAACTCTGTGAGATGAATTAACAGAACACAGAGCAGTTTCTCAAAAAGCTTCTTTCCAGTTTTGAACGGAAGATATTTCCTTTTTCACCATAGCCCTCTATGGGCTTCCAAATATCCCTTTGCCAATTCCACAAGAACGGCCTTATCGACAGGCTTCTTGAAGGGAAAGATGTAACTCTGTGATATGAATTAACAGAACACAGAGCAGTTTCTCAGAAAGCTATTTTCCAGTTTTGAACGGAAGATATTTTCTTTTTCACCATAGCCCTCTATGGGCTTCCAAATATCCCTTTGCCAATTCCACAAGAACAGCCTTATCGAAAGGCTTCTTGAAGGGAAAGATGTAACTCTGTGAGATGAATTAACAGAACACAGAGCAGTTTCTCAGAAAGCTTCTTTCCAGTTTTGAACGGAAGATATTTCCTTTTTCACCATAGCCCTCTATGGGCTTCCAAATATCCCTTTGCCAATTCCACGAGAACAGCCTTTGCGAAAGGCTTCTTGAAGGGAAAGATGAAACTCTGTGAGATGAATTAACAGAACACAGAGCGGTTTCTCAGAAAGCTTCTTTCCAGTTTTGAACGGAAGATATTTCCTTTTTCACCATAGCCCTCTATGGGCTTCCAAATATCCCTTTGCCAATTCCACAAGAACAGCCCTAGGGAAAGGCTTCTTGAAGGGAAAGATGTAAATCTGTGAGACGAATTAACAGAACACAGAGCAGTTTCTCAGAAACTTCTTTCCAGTTTTGAACGGAAGATATTTCCTTTTTGACCATAGCCCTCTATGGGCTTCCAAATATCCCTTTGCCAATTCCACAAGAACAGCCTCATCGAAAGGCTTCTTGAAGGGAGAGATGTAACTCTGTGAGACGAATTAACAGAACACAGAGCAGTTTCTCAGAAAGCTTCTTTCCAGTTTTGAACGGAAGATATTTCCTTTTTCACCATAGCCCTCTATGGGCTTCCAAATATCCCTTTGCCAATTCCACAAGAACAGCCTTAGCGAAAGGCTTCTTGAAGGGAAAGATGTATCCCAGTGAGATGAATTAACAGAACACAGAGCAGTTTTTCAGCAAGCTTCTTTCCAGTTTTGAACGGAAGATATTTCCTTTTTCACCATAGACCTCTATGGGCTTCCAAATATCCCTTTGCCAATTCCACAAGAACAGCCTTAGCGAAAGGCTTCTTGAAGGGAAAGATGTAACTCTGTGAGATGAATTAACAGAACACAGAGCAGTTTCTCAGAAATCTTCTTTCCAGTTTTGAACGGAAGATATTTCCTTTTTCACCATAGCCCTCTATGGGCTTCCAAATATCCCTTTGCCAATTCCACAAGAACAGCCTTAGCGAAAGGCTTCTTGAAGGGAAAGATGTAACTCTGTGAGACGAATTAACAGAACACATAGCAGTTTCTCAGCAAGCTTCTTTCCAGTTTTGAACAGAAGATATTTCCTTTTTCACCATAGCCCTCTATGGGCTTCCAAATATCCCTTTGCCAATTCCACAAGAACAGCCTTATCGAAAGGCTTCTTGAAGGGAACGATGTAACTCTGTGAGATGAATTAACAGAACACAGAGCAGTTTCTCAAAAAGCTTCTTTCCAGTTTTGAACGGAAGATATTTCCTTTTTCACCATAGCCCTCTATGGGCTTCCAAATATCCCTTGGCCAATTCCACAAGAACAGCCTTAGCGAAAGGCTTCTTGAAGGGAAAGATGTAACTCTGTGAGATGAAGTAACAGAACACAGAGCAGTTTCTCTGAAAGCTTCTTTACAGTTTTGAACGGAAGATATTTCCTTTTTCACCATAGCCCACTATGGGCTTCCAAATATACCTTTGCCAATTCCACAAGAAAAGCCTTAGCGAAAGGCTTCTTGAAGGAAAAGATGTAACTCTGTGAGATGAATTAACAGAACACAGAGCAGTTTCTCAGAAAGCTTTTTTCCAGTTTTGAACGGAAGATATTACCTTTTTCACCATAGCCATCTATGGGCTTCCAAATATCCCTTTGCCAATTCCACAAGAACAGCCTTAGCGAAAGGCTTCTTGAAGGGAAAGATGTAACTCTGAGAGACGAATTAACAGAACACAGAGCAGTTTCTCAGAAAGCTTCTTTCCAGTTTTGAACGGAAGATATTTCCTTTTTCACCATAGCCCTCTATGGGCTTCCAAATATCCCTTTGCCAATTCCACAAGAACAGCCTTAGCGAAAGGCTTCTTGAAGGGAAAGATGTAACTCTGTGAGATGAATTAACAGAACACAGAGCAGTTTCTCAGAAAGCTTCTTTCCAGTTTTGAACGGAAGATATTTCCTTTTTCACCATAGCCCTCTATGGGCTTCCAAATATCCCTTTGCCAATTCCAAAACAACAGCCTTATCGAAAGGCTTCTTGAAGGGAAAGATGTAACTCTGTGAGATGAATGAACAGAACACAGAGCAGTTTCTCAGAAAGCTTCTTTCCAGTTTTGAACGGAAGATATTTCCTTTTTCACCATAGCCCTCTATGGGCTTCCAAATATCCCGTTGCCAATTCCACAAGAACAGCCTTAGCGTAAGGTTTCTTGAAGGGAAAGATGTAACTCTGTGAGATGAATTAACAGAACACAGAGCAGTTTCTCAGAAACCTTCTTTCCAGTTTTGAAAGGAAGATATTTCCTTTTTGACCATAGCCCTCTATGGGCTTCCAAATATCCCTTTACCAATTCCACAAGAACAGCCTTAGCGAAAGGCTTCTTGAAGGGAAAGATGTAACTCTGTGAGACTAATTAACAGAACACAGAGCAGTTTCTCAGAAAGCTTCTTTCCAGTTTTGAACGGAAGATATTTCCTTTTTCACCATAGCCCTCTATGGGCTTCCAAATATCCCTTTGCCAATTCCACAAGAACAGCCTTATCGACAGGCTTCTTGAAGGGAAAGATGTAACCCCGTGAGATGAATTAACAGAACACAGAGCAGGTTCTCAGCAAACTTCTTTCCAGTTTTGAACGGAAGATGTTTCCTTTTTCACCATAGCCCTCTTTGGGCTTCCAAATATCCCTTTGCCAATTCCACAAGAACAGCCTTAGCGAAAGGCTTCTTGAAGGGAGAGATGTAACTCTGTGAGATGAATTAACAGAACACAGAGCAGTTTCTCAGAAAGCTTCTTTCCAGTTTTGAACGGAAGATATTTCCTTTTTCACCATAGCCCTCTATGGGCTTCCAAATATCACTTTGTCAATTCGAAAAGAACAGCCTTAGCGAAAGGCTTCTTGAAGGGAAAGATGTAACTCTGTGACACGAATTAACAGAACACAGAGCAGTTTCTCAGAAAGCTTCTTTCCAGTTCTGAACGGAAGATATTTCCTTTTTCACCATAGCCCTCTATGGGCTTCCAAATATCCCTTTGCCAATTCCACAACAACAGCCTTAGCGTAAGGCTTCTTGAAGGGAAAGATGTAACTCTGTGAGATGAATTAACAGAACACAGAGCAGTTTCTCAGAAAGCTTCTTTCCAGTTTTGAACGGAAGATATTTCCTTTTTCACCATAGCCCCCTATGGGCTTCCAAATATCCCTTTGCCAATTCCACAAGAACAGCCTTAGCGAAAGGCTTCTTCAAGGGAAAGAAGTAACTATGTGAGACGAATTAACAGAACACCGAGCAGTTTCTCAGAAAGCTTCTTTCCAGTTTTGAACGGAAGATATTTCCTTTTTCACCATAGCCCTCTATGGGCTTCCAAATATCCCTTTGCCAATTCCACAAGAACAGCCTTAGCGAAAGGCTTCTTGAAGGGAAAGATGTATCCCAGTGAGATGAATTAACAGAACACAGAGCAGTTTTTCAGCAAGCTTCTTTCCAGTTTTGAACGGAAGATATTTCCTTTTTCACCGTAGACCTCTATGGGCTTCCAAATATCCCTTTGCCAATTCCACAAGAACAGCCTTAGCGAAAGGCTTCTTGAAGGGAAAGATGTAACTCTGTGAGATGAATTAACAGAACACAGAGCAGTTTCTCAGAAATCTTCTTTCCAGTTTTGAACGGAAGATATTTCCTTTTTCACCATAGCCCTCTATGGGCTTCCAAATATCCCTTTGCCAATTCCACAAGAACAGCCTTAGCGAAAGGCTTCTTGAAGGGAAAGATGTAACTCTGTGAGATGAATTAACAGAACACATAGCAGTTTCTCAGCAAGCTTCTTTCCAGTTTTGAACAGAAGATATTTCCTTTTTCACTATAGCCCTCTATGGGCTTCCAAATATCCCTTTGCCAATTCCACAAGAACAGCCTTATCGAAAGGCTTCTTGAAGGGAACGATGTAACTCTGTGAGATGAATTAACAGAACACAGAGCAGTTTCTCAAAAAGCTTCTTTCCAGTTTTGAACGGAAGATATTTCCTTTTTCACCATAGCCCTCTATGGGCTTCCAAATATCCCTTGGCCAATTCCACAAGAACAGCCTTAGCGAAAGGCTTCTTGAAGGGAAAGATGTAACTCTGTGAGATGAAGTAACAGAACACAGAGCAGTTTCTCTGAAAGCTTCTTTACAGTTTTGAACGGAAGATATTTCCTTTTTCACCATAGCCCACTATGGGCTTCCAAATATACCTTTGCCAATTCCACAAGAAAAGCCTTAGCGAAAGGCTTCTTGAAGGAAAAGATGTAACTCTGTGAGATGAATTAACAGAACACAGAGCAGTTTCTCAGAAAGCTTTTTTCCAGTTTTGAACGGAAGATATTACCTTTTTCACCATAGCCATCTATGGGCTTCCAAATATCCCTTTGCCAATTCCACAAGAACAGCCTTAGCGAAAGGCTTCTTGAAGGGAAAGATGTAACTCTGTGAGACGAATTAACAGAACACAGAGCAGTTTCTCAGAAAGCTTCTTTCCAGTTTTGAACGGAAGATATTTCCTTTTTCACCATAGCCCTCTATGGGCTTCCAAATATCCCTTTGCCAATTCCACAAGAACAGCCTTAGCGAAAGGCTTCTTGAAGGGAAAGATGTAACTCTGTGAGATGAATTAACAGAACACAGAGCAGTTTCTCAGAAAGCTTCTTTCCAGTTTTGAACGGAAGATATTTCCTTTTTCACCATAGCCCTCTATGGGCTTCCAAATATCCCTTTGCCAATTCCAAAACAACAGCCTTATCGAAAGGCTTCTTGAAGGGAAAGATGTAACTCTGTGAGATGAATGAACAGAACACAGAGCAGTTTCTCAGAAAGCTTCTTTCCAGTTTTGAACGGAAGATATTTCCTTTTTCACCATAGCCCTCTATGGGCTTCCAAATATCCCGTTGCCAATTCCACAAGAACAGCCTTAGCGAAAGGTTTCTTGAAGGGAAAGATGTAACTCTGTGAGATGAATTAACAGAACACAGAGCAGTTTCTCAGAAACCTTCTTTCCAGTTTTGAAAGGAAGATATTTCCTTTTTGACCATAGCCCTCTATGGGCTTCCAAATATCCCTTTACCAATTACACAAGAACAGCCTTAGCGAAAGGCTTCTTGAAGGGAAAGATGTAACTCTGTGAGACTAATTAACAGAACACAGAGCAGTTTCTCAGAAAGCTTCTTTCCAGTTTTGAACGGAAGATATTTCCTTTTTCACCATAGCCCTCTATGGGCTTCCAAATATCCCTTTGCCCATTCCACAAGAACAGCCTTATCGACAGGCTTCTTGAAGGGATAGATGTAACCCCGTGAGATGAATTAACAGAACACAGAGCAGGTTCTCAGCAAACTTCTTTCCAGTTTTGAACGGAAGATGTTTCCTTTTTCACCATAGCCCTCTTTGGGCTTCCAAATATCCCTTTGCCAATTCCACAAGAACAGCCTTAGCGAAAGGCTTCTTGAAGGGAGAGATGTAACTCTGTGAGATGAATTAACAGAACACAGAGCAGTTTCTCAGAAAGCTTCTTTCCAGTTTTGAACGGAAGATATTTCCTTTTTCACCATAGCCCTCTATGGGCTTCCAAATATCACTTTGTCAATTCGAAAAGAACAGCCTTAGCGAAAGGCTTCTTGAAGGGAAAGATGTAACTCTGTGACACGAATTAACAGAACACAGAGCAGTTTCTCAGAAAGCTTCTTTCCAGTTCTGAACGGAAGATATTTCCTTTTTCACCATAGCCCTCTATGGGCTTCCAAATATCCCTTTGCCAATTCCACAACAACAGCCTTAGCGTAAGGCTTCTTGAAGGGAAAGATGTAACTCTGTGAGATGAATTAACAGAACACAGAGCAGTTTCTCAGAAAGCTTCTTTCCAGTTTTGAACGGAAGATATTTCCTTTTTCACCATAGCCCCCTATGGGCTTCCAAATATCCCTTTGCCAATTCCACAAGAACAGCCTTAGCGAAAGGCTTCTTCAAGGGAAAGAAGTAACTCTGTGAGACGAATTAACAGAACACCGAGCAGTTTCTCAGAAAGCTTCTTTCCAGTTTTGAACGGAAGATATTTCCTTTTTCACCATAGCCCTCTATGGGCTTCCAAATATCCCTTTGCCAATTCCACAAGAACAGCCTTAGCGAAAGGCTTCTTGAAGGGAAAGATGTATCCCAGTGAGATGAATTAACAGAACACAGAGCAGTTTTTCAGCAAGCTTCTTTCCAGTTTTGAACGGAAGATATTTCCTTTTTCACCGTAGACCTCTATGGGCTTCCAAATATCCCTTTGCCAATTCCACAAGAACAGCCTTAGCGAAAGGCTTCTTGAAGGGAAAGATGTAACTCTGTGAGATGAATTAACAGAACACAGAGCAGTTTCTCAGAAATCTTCTTTCCAGTTTTGAACGGAAGATATTTCCTTTTTCACCATAGCCCTCTATGGGCTTCCAAATATCCCTTTGCCAATTCCACAAGAACAGCCTTAGCGAAAGGCTTCTTGAAGGGAAAGATGTAACTCTGTGAGATGAATTAACAGAACACATAGCAGTTTCTCAGCAAGCTTCTTTCCAGTTTTGAACAGAAGATATTTCCTTTTTCACTATAGCCCTCTATGGGCTTCCAAATATCCCTTTGCCAATTCCACAAGAACAGCCTTATCGAAAGGCTTCTTGAAGGGAACGATGTAACTCTGTGAGATGAATTAACAGAACACAGAGCAGTTTCTCAAAAAGCTTCTTTCCAGTTTTGAACGGAAGATATTTCCTTTTTCACCATAGCCCTCTATGGGCTTCCAAATATCCCTTGGCCAATTCCACAAGAACAGCCTTAGCGAAAGGCTTCTTGAAGGGAAAGATGTAACTCTGTGAGATGAAGTAACAGAACACAGAGCAGTTTCTCTGAAAGCTTCTTTACAGTTTTGAACGGAAGATATTTCCTTTTTCACCATAGCCCACTATGGGCTTCCAAATATACCTTTGCCAATTCCACAAGAAAAGCCTTAGCGAAAGGCTTCTTGAAGGAAAAGATGTAACTCTGTGAGATGAATTAACAGAACACAGAGCAGTTTCTCAGAAAGCTTTTTTCCAGTTTTGAACGGAAGATATTACCTTTTTCACCATAGCCATCTATGGGCTTCCAAATATCCCTTTGCCAATTCCACAAGAACAGCCTTAGCGAAAGGCTTCTTGAAGGGAAAGATGTAACTCTGTGAGACGAATTAACAGAACACAGAGCAGTTTCTCAGAAAGCTTCTTTCCAGTTTTGAACGGAAGATATTTCCTTTTTCACCATAGCCCTCTATGGGCTTCCAAATATCCCTTTGCCAATTCCACAAGAACAGCCTTAGCGAAAGGCTTCTTGAAGGGAAAGATGTAACTCTGTGAGATGAATTAACAGAACACAGAGCAGTTTCTCAGAAAGCTTCTTTCCAGTTTTGAACGGAAGATATTTCCTTTTTCACCATAGCCCTCTATGGGATTCCAAATATCCCTTTGCCAATTCCAAAACAACAGCCTTATCGAAAGGCTTCTTGAAGGGAAAGATGTAACTCTGTGAGATGAATGAACAGAACACAGAGCAGTTTCTCAGAAAGCTTCTTTCCAGTTTTGAACGGAAGATATTTCCTTTTTCACCATAGCCCTCTATGGGCTTCCAAATATCCCGTTGCCAATTCCACAAGAACAGCCTTAGCGAAAGGTTTCTTGAAGGGAAAGATGTAACTCTGTGAGATGAATTAACAGAACACAGAGCAGTTTCTCAGAAACCTTCTTTCCAGTTTTGAAAGGAAGATATTTCCTTTTTGACCATAGCCCTCTATGGGCTTCCAAATATCCCTTTACCAATTACACAAGAACAGCCTTAGCGAAAGGCTTCTTGAAGGGAAAGATGTAACTCTGTGAGACTAATTAACAGAACACAGAGCAGTTTCTCAGAAAGCTTCTTTCCAGTTTTGAACGGAAGATATTTCCTTTTTCACCATAGCCCTCTATGGGCTTCCAAATATCCCTTTGCCCATTCCACAAGAACAGCCTTATCGACAGGCTTCTTGAAGGGATAGATGTAACCCCGTGAGATGAATTAACAGAACACAGAGCAGGTTCTCAGCAAACTTCTTTCCAGTTTTGAACGGAAGATGTTTCCTTTTTCACCATAGCCCTCTTTGGGCTTCCAAATATCCCTTTGCCAATTCCACAAGAACAGCCTTAGCGAAAGGCTTCTTGAAGGGAGAGATGTAACTCTGTGAGATGAATTAACAGAACACAGAGCAGTTTCTCAGAAAGCTTCTTTCCAGTTTTGAACGGAAGATATTTCCTTTTTCACCATAGCCCTCTATGGGCTTCCAAATATCACTTTGTCAATTCGAAAAGAACAGCCTTAGCGAAAGGCTTCTTGAAGGGAAAGATGTAACTCTGTGACACGAATTAACAGAACACAGAGCAGTTTCTCAGAAAGCTTCTTTCCAGTTCTGAACGGAAGATATTTCCTTTTTCACCATAGCCCTCTATGGGCTTCCAAATATCCCTTTGCCAATTCCACAACAACAGCCTTAGCGTAAGGCTTCTTGAAGGGAAAGATGTAACTCTGTGAGATGAATTAACAGAACACAGAGCAGTTTCTCAGAAAGCTTCTTTCCACTTTTGAACGGAAGATATTTCCTATTTCAGCATAGCCCTCTATGGGCTTCCAAATATCCCTTTGCGAATTCCACAAGAACAGCCTTAGCGAAAGGCTTCTTGAAGGGAAAGATGCAACTCTGTGAGATGAATTAACAGAACACAGAGCAGTTTCTCAGAAAGCTTCTTTCCAGTTTTGAACTGAAGATATTTCCTTTCTCACCATAGCCCTCTATGGGCTTCCAAATATTACTTTGCCAATTCCACTAGAACCGCCTTAGCGAAAGGCTTCTTGAAGGGAAAGATGTAATTCTGTGAGATGAATTAACAGAACACAAAGCAGTTTCTCAGAAAGCTTCTTTCCAGTTTTGAACGGAAGATATTTCCCTTTTCACCATATCCCTCTATGGGCTTCCAAATATCACTTTGCCAATTCCACAAGAACAGCCTTAGCGAAAGGCTTCTTGAAGGGAAAGATGTAGTTCTGTGAGATGAATTAACAGAACACAGAGCAGTTTCTCAGAAGGCTTCTTTCCAGTTTTGAACGGAAGATATTTCCTTTTTCACCATAGCCGTCTATGGGCTTCCAAATATCCCTTTGGCAATTCCACAAGAACAGCCTCAGCGAAGGGCTTCCTGAAGGGAAAGATGTAACTCTGTGAGACGAATTAACAGAACACAGAGCAGTTTCTCAGAAAGCTTCTTTCCAGTTTTGAACGGAAGATATTTCCTTTTTCACCATAGCCCTCTATGGGCTTCCAAATATCACTTTGCCAATTCCACAAGAACAGCCTTAGCGAAAGGCTTCTTGAAGGGAAACATGTAACACTGTGAGATGAATTAACAGAACACAGAGTATTTTCTCAGAAAGCTTCTTTCCAGTTTTGAACGGAAGATATTTCCTTTTTCACCATAGCCCTCTATGGCCTTCCAAATATCCCTTTGCCAATTCCACAAGAACAGCCTTAGCGAAAGGCTTCTTGAAGGGAAAGATGTAACTCTCTGAGATGAATTAACAGAACACAGAGCAGTTTCTCAGAAAGCTTCTTTCCAGTTTTGAACGGAAGATATTTCCTTTTTCACCATAGCCCTCTATGGGCTTCCAAATATCCCTTTGCCAATTCCAGAAGAACAGCCTTAGCGAAAGGCTTCTGGAAGGGAAAGATGTAATTCTGTGAGATGAATTAACAGAACACAGAGCAGTTTCACAGAAAGCTTCTTTCCAGTTTTGAACGGAAGATATTTCCTTTTTCACCATAGCCCCCTATGGGCTTCCAAATATCCCTTTGCCAATTCCACAAGAACAGCCTTAGCGAAAGGCTTCTTCAAGGGAAAGAAGTAACTCTGTGAGACGAATTAACAGAACACAGAGCAGTTTCTCAGAAAGCTTCTTTCCAGTTTTGAACGGAAGATATTTCATTTTTCACCATAGCCCTCTATGGGCTTCCAAATATCCCTTTGCCAATTCCACAAGAACAGGCTTAGCGAAAGGCTTCTTGAAGGGAAAGATGTATCCCAGTGAGATGAATTAACAGAACACAGAGCAGTTTTTCAGCAAGCTTCTTTCCAGTTTTGAACGGAAGATATTTCCTTTTTCACCATAGACCTCTATGGGCTTCCAAATATCCCTTTGCCAATTCCACAAGAACAGCCTTAGCGAAAGGCTTCTTGAAGGGAAAGATGTAACTCTGTGAGATGAATTAACAGAACACAGAGCAGTTTCTCAGAAATCTTCTTTCCAGTTTTGAACGGAAGATATTTCCTTTTTCACCATAGCCCTCTATGGGCTTCCAAATATCCCTTTGCCAATTCCACAAGAACAGCCTTAGCGAAAGGCTTCTTGAAGGGAAAGATGTAACTCTGTGAGACGAATTAACAGAACACATAGCAGTTTCTCAGCAAGCTTCTTTCCAGTTTTGAACAGAAGATATTTCCTTTTTCACCATAGCCCTCTATGGGCTTCCAAATATCACTTTGCCAATTCCACAAGAACAGCCTTATCGAAAGGCTTCTTGAAGGGAACGATGTAACTCTGTGAGATGAATTAACAGAACACAGAGCAGTTTCTCAAAAAGCTTCTTTCCAGTTTTGAACGGAAGATATTTCCTTTTTCACCATAGCCCTCTATGGGCTTCCAAATATCCCTTGGCCAATTCCACAAGAACAGCCTTAGCGAAAGGCTTCTTGAAGGGAAAGATGTAACTCTGTGAGATGAATTAACAGAACACAGAGCAGTTTCTCTGAAAGCTTCTTTACAGTTTTGAACGGAAGATATTTCCTTTTTCACCATAGCCCACTATGGGCTTCCAAATATACCTTTGCCAATTCCACAAGAAAAGCCTTAGCGAAAGGCTTCTTGAAGGAAAAGATGTAACTCTGTGAGATGAAGTAACAGAACACAGAGCAGTTTCTCAGAAAGCTTCTTTCCAGTTTTGAACGGAAGATATTTCCTTTTTCACCATAGCCCTCTATGGGCTTCCAAATATCCCTTTGCCAATTCCACAAGAACAGCCTTATCGACAGGCTTCTTGAAGGAAAGATGTAACTCTGTGACATGAATTAACAGAACACAGAGCAGTTTCTCAGAAAGCTATTTTCCAGTTTTGAACGGAAGATATTTTCTTTTTCACCATAGCCCTCTATGGGCTTCCAAATATCCCTTTGCCAATTCCACAACAACAGCCTTAGCGAAAGGCTTCTTGAAGGGAAAGATGTAATTCTGTGAGATGAATTAAGAGAACACAGAGCAGTTTCTCCGAAAGCTTCTTTCAAGTTTTGAACGGAAGATATTTCCTTTTTCACCATAGCCCTCTATGGGCTTCCAAGTATCCCTTTGCCAATTCCACAAGAACAGCCTTAGCGAAAGGCTTCTTGAAGGGAAAGATGTAACTCTGTGAGATTAATTAACAGAACACAGAGCAGTTTCTCAGAAAGCTTCTTTCCAGTTTTGAACGGAAGATATTTCCTTTTTCAACATAGCCCTCTATGGGCTTCCAAATATCCCTTTGCCAATTCCACAAGAACAGCCCTAGCGAAAGGCTTCTTGAATTGAAAGATGTAACTCTGTGAGACGAATTAACAGAACACAGAGCAGTTTCTCAGAAAGCTTCTTTCCAGTTGTGAACGGAAGATATTTCCTTTTTCACCATAGCCCTCTATGGGCTTCCAAATATCCCTTTGCCAATTCCACAAGAACAGCCTCATCGAAAGGCTTCTTGAAGGGAGAGATGTAACTCTGTGAGATGAATTAACAGAACACAGAGCAGTTTCTCAGAAAGCTTCTTTCCAGTTTTGAACGGAAGATATTTCCTTTTTCACCATAGCCCTCTATGGGCTTCCAAATATCCCTTTGCCAATTCCACAAGAACAGCCTTAGCGAAAGGCTTCTTGAAGGGAAAGATGTAACTCTGTGAGATGAATTAACAGAACACAGAGGAGTTTCTCAGAAAGCTTCTTTCCAGTTTTGAACGGAAGATATTTCCTTTTTCACCGTAGCCCTCTATGGGCTTCCAAATATCCCTTTGCCAATTCCACAAGAACAGCCTTAGCGAAAGGCTTCTTGAAGGGAAAGATGTAACTCTGTGAGATGAATTAACAGAACACAGAGGAGTTTCTCAGAAAGCTTCTTTCCAGTTTTGAACGGAAGATATTTCCTTGTTCACCGTAGCCCTCTATGGGCTTCCAAATATCCCTTTGCCAATTCCACAAGAACAGCCTTAGCGAAAGGCTTCTTGAAGGGAAAGATGTAACTCTGTGAGATGAATTAACAGAACACAGAGCAGTTTCTCAGAAAGCTTTTTTCCAGTTTTGAACGGAAGATATTACCTTTTTCACCATAGCCCTCTATGGGCTTCCAAATATCCCTTTGCCAATTCCACAAGAACCGCCTTACCGAAAGGCTTCTTGAAGGGAAAGATGTAACTCTGTGAGACGAATTAACAGAACACAGAGCAGTTTCTCAGAAAGCTTCTTTCCAGTTTTGAACGGATGGTATTTCCTTTTTCACCATAGCCCTCTATGGGCTTCCAAATATCCCTTTGCCAATTCCACAAGAACAGCCTTAGCGAAAGCCTTCTTGAAGGGAAAGATGTAACTCTGTGAGACGAAGTAACAGAACACAGAGCAGTTTCTCAGAGAGCTTGTTTCCAGTTTTGAACGGAAGATATTTCCTTTTTCACCATAGCCCTCTATGGGCTTCCAAATATCCCTTTGCCAATTCCAAAAGAACAACCTTATCGAAAGCCTTCTTGAAGGGAAAGATGTAACTCTGTGAGATGAATTAACAGAACACAGAGCAGTTTCTCAGAAAGCTTCTTTCCAGTTTTGAACGGAAGATATTTCCTTTTTCACCATAGCCCTCTATGGGCTTCCAAATATCCCTTTGCCAATTCCACAAGAACAGCCTTAGCGAAAGGCTTCTTGAAGGGAAAGATGTAACTCTGTGAGATGAATTAACAGAACACAGAGGAGTTTCTCAGAAAGCTTCTTTCCAGTTTTGAACGGAAGATATTTCCTTTTTCACCATAGCCCTCTATGGGCTTCCAAATATCCCTTTGCCAATTCCACAAGAACAGCCTTAGCGAAAGGCTTCTTGAAGGGAAAGATGTAACTCTGTGAGATGAATTAACAGAACACAGAGCAGTTTCTCAGAAAGCTTTTTTCCAGTTTTGAACGGAAGATATTACCTTTTTCACCATAGCCATCTATGGGCTTCCAAATATACCTTTGCCAATTCCACAAGAACAGCCTTAGCGAAAGGCTTCTTGAAGGGAAAGATGTAACTCTGTGAGACGAATTAACAGAACACAGAGCAGTTTCTCAGAAAGCTTCTTTCCAGTTTTGAACGGAAGATATTTCCTTTTTCACCATAGCCCTCTATGGGCTTCCAAATATCCCTTTGCCAATTCCACAAGAACAGCCTTAGCGAAAGGCTTCTTGAAGGGAAAGATGTAGCTCTGTGAGATGAATTAACAGAACACAGAGCAGTTTCTCAGAAAGCTTCTTTCCAGTTTTGAACGGAAGATATTTCCTTTTTCACCATAGCCCTCTATGGGCTTCCAAATATCCCTTTGCCAATTCCAAAACAACAGCCTTATCGAAAGGCTTCTTGAAGGGAAAGATGTAACTCTGTGAGATGAATGAACACAACACAGAGCAGTTTCTCAGAAAGCTTCTTTCCAGTTTTGAACGGAAGATATTTCCTTTTTCACCATAGCCCTCTATGGGCTTCCAAATATCCCGTTGCCAATTCCACAAGAACAGCCTTAGCGAAAGGTTTCTTGAAGGGAAAGATGTAACTCTGTGAGATGAATTAACAGAACACAGAGCAGTTTCTCAGAAACCTTCTTTCCAGTTTTGAAAGGAAGATATTTCCTTTTTGACCATAGCCCTCTATGGGCTTCCAAATATCCCTTTACCAATTACACAAGAACAGCCTTAGCGAAAGGCTTCTTGAAGGGAAAGATGTAACTCTGTGAGACTAATTAACAGAACACAGAGCAGTTTCTCAGAAAGCTTCTTTCCAGTTTTGAACGGAAGATATTTCCTTTTTCACCATAGCCCTCTATGGGCTTCCAAATATCCCTTTGCCAATTCCACAAGAACAGCCTTATCGACAGGCTTCTTGAAGGGAAACATGTAACCCCGTCAGATGAATTAACAGAACACAGAGCAGGTTCTCAGCAAACTTCTTTCCAGTTTTGAACGGAAGATGTTTCCTTTTTCACCATAGCCCTCTTTGGGCTTCCAAATATCCCTTTGCCAATTCCACAAGAACAGCCTTAGCGAAAGGCTTCTTGAAGGGAGAGATGTAACTCTGTGAGATGAATTAACAGAACACAGAGCAGTTTCTCAGAAAGCTTCTTTCCAGTTTTGAACGGAAGATATTTCCTTTTTCACCATAGCCCTCTATGGGCTTCCAAATATCACTTTGTCAATTCCAAAAGAACAGCCTTAGCGAAAGGCTTCTTGAAGGGAAAGATGTAACTCTGTGACACGAATTAACAGAACACAGAGCAGTTTCTCAGAAAGCTTCTTTCCAGTTCTGAACGGAAGATATTTCCTTTTTCACCATAGCCCTCTATGGGCTTCCAAATATCCCTTTGCCAATTCCACAACAACAGCCTTAGCGTAAGGCTTCTTGAAGGGAAAGATGTAACTCTGTGAGATGAATTAACAGAACACAGAGCAGTTTCTCAGAAAGCTTCTTTCCACTTTTGAACGGAAGATATTTCCTATTTCAGCATAGCCCTCTATGGGCTTCCAAATATCCCTTTGCGAATTCCACAAGAACAGCCTTAGCGAAAGGCTTCTTGAAGGGAAAGATGCAACTCTGTGAGATGAATTAACAGAACACAGAGCAGCTTCTCAGAAAGCTTCTTTCCAGTTTTGAACTGAAGATATTTCCTTTCTCACCATAGCCCTCTATGGGCTTCCAAATATTACTTTGCCAATTCCACTAGAACCGCCTTAGCGAAAGGCTTCTTGAAGGGAAAGATGTAATTCTGTGAGATGAATTAACAGAACACAAAGCAGTTTCTCAGAAAGCTTCTTTCCAGTTTTGAACGGAAGATATTTCCCTTTTCACCATATCCCTCTATGGGCTTCCAAATATCACTTTGCCAATTCCACAAGAACAGCCTTAGCGAAAGGCTTCTTGAAGGGAAAGATGTAGTTCTGTGAGATGAATTAACAGAACACAGAGCAGTTTCTCAGAAGGCTTCTTTCCAGTTTTGAACGGAAGATATTTCCTTTTTCACCATAGCCGTCTATGGGCTTCCAAATATCCCTTTGGCAATTCCACAAGAACAGCCTCAGCGAAGGGCTTCCTGAAGGGAAAGATGTAACTCTGTGAGACGAATTAACAGAACACAGAGCAGTTTCTCAGAAAGCTTCTTTCCAGTTTTGAACGGAAGATATTTCCTTTTTCACCATAGCCCTCTATGGGCTTCCAAATATCACTTTGCCAATTCCACAAGAACAGCCTTAGCGAAAGGCTTCTTGAAGGGAAACATGTAACACTGTGAGATGAATTAACAGAACACAGAGTATTTTCTCAGAAAGCTTCTTTCCAGTTTTGAACGGAAGATATTTCCTTTTTCACCATAGCCCTCTATGGCCTTCCAAATATCCCTTTGCCAATTCCACAAGAACAGCCTTAGCGAAAGGCTTCTTGAAGGGAAAGATGTAACTCTGTGAGATGAATTAACAGAACACAGAGCAGTTTCTCAGAAAGCTTCTTTCCAGTTTTGAACGGAAGATATTTCCTTTTTCACCATAGCCCTCTATGGGCTTCCAAATATCACTTTGCCAATTCCACAAGAACAGCCTTAGCGAAAGGCTTCTTGAAGGGAAAGATGTAACTCTGTGAGATGAATTAACAGAACACAGAGCAGTGTCTCAGAAAGCTTCTTTCCAGGTTTGAACGCAAGCTATTTCCTTTTTCACCATAGCCCCCTAAGGGCTTCCAAATATCACTTTGCCAATTCCACAAGAACAGCCTTAGCGAAAGGTTTCTTGAAGGGAAAGATGTAACTCTGTGAGACGAATTAACAGAACACAGAGCAGTTTCTCAGAAAGCTTCTTTCAAGTTTTGAACGGAAGATATTTCCTTTTTCACCATAGCCCTCTACGGGCTTCCCAATATCCCTTTGCCAATTCCACAAGAACAGCCTTAGCGAAAGGTTTCTTGAAGGAAAGATGTAACACTGTGAGATGAATTAACAGAACACAGAGCAGTTTCTCAGAAAGCTTCTTTCCAGTTTTGAATGGAAGATATTTCCTTTTTCACCATAGCCCTCTATATGCTTCCAAATATCACTTTGCCAATTCCACAAGAACAGCCTTAGCGAAAGGCTTCTTGAAGGGAAAGATGTAACTCTGTGAGATGAATTAACAGAACAGAGAGCAGTTTCTCAGAAAGCTTCTTTCCAGTTTTGAACGGAAGATATTTCCTTTTTCACCATAGCCCTCTATGGGCTTCCAAATATCACTTTGTCAATTCGAAAAGAACAGCCTTAGCGAAAGGCTTCTTGAAGGGAAAGATGTAACTCTGTGACACGAATTAACAGAACACAGAGCAGTTTCTCAGAAAGCTTCTTTCCAGTTCTGAACGGAAGATATTTCCTTTTTCACCATTGCCCTCTATGGGCTTCCAAATATCCCTTTGCCAATTCCACAACAACAGCCCTAGCGAAAGGCTTCTTGAAGGGAAAGATGTAACTCTGTGAGATGAATTAACAGAACACAGAGCAGTTTCTCAGAAAGCTTCTTTCCAGTTTTGAACGGAAGATATTTCCTATTTCAGCATAGCCCTCTATGGGCTTCCAAATATCCCTTTGCGAATTCTACAAGAACAGCCTTAGCGAAAGGCTTCTTGAAGGGAAAGATGCAACTCTGTGAGATGAATTAACAGAACACAGAGCAGTTTCTCAGAAAGCTTCTTTCCAGTTTTGAACGGAAGATATTTCCTGTTTCACCATAGCCCTCTATGGGCTTCCAAATATTACTTTGCCAATTCCACTAGAACAGCCTTAGCGAAAGGCTTCTTGAAGGGAAAGATGTAACTCTGTGAGATGAATTAACAGAACACAAAGCAGTTTCTCAGAAAGCTTCTTTCCAGTTTTGAACGGAAGATATTTCCCTTTTCACCATAGCCCTCTATGGGCTTCCAAATATCCCTTTGCCAATTCCACAAGAACAGCCTTTGCGAAAGGCTTCTTGAAGGGAAACATGTAACTCTGTGAGATGAATTAACAGAACACAGAGCGGTTTCCCGGAAAGCTTCTTTCCAGTTTTGAACGGAAGATATTTCCTTTTTCACCATAGCCCTCTATGGGCTTCCAAATATCCCTTTGCCATTTCCACAAGAACAGCCTTAGTGAAAGGCTTCTTGAAGGGAAAGATGTAACTCTGTGAGATGAATTAACAGAACACAGAGCAGTTTCTCAGAAAGCTTCTTTCCAGTATTGAACGCAAGATATTTCCTTTTTCACCATACCCCTATAAGGGCCTCCAAATATCTCTTTGCCAATTCCACAAGAACAGCCTTAGCGAAAGGCTTCTTGAAGGGAAAGATGTAACTCTGTGAAATGAATTAATAGAACACAGAGCAGTTTCTCAGAAAGATTCTTTCCAGTTTTGAACGGAAGATATTTCCTTTTTCACCATAGCCCTCTATAAGCTTCCAAATATCACTTTGCCAATTCCACAAGAACAGCCTTAGCGAAAGGCTTCCTGAAGGGAAAGATGTAACTTTGTGAGATGAATTAACAGAACGCTGAGCAGTTTTTCAGAATGCTTCTTTCCAGTTTTGAACGGAAGATATTTCCTTTTTCACCGTAGCCTTCTATGGGCTTCCAAATATCCCCTGCCAATTCCACAACAAGAGCCTTAGCGAAAGCCTTCTTGAAGGCAAAGATGTAACTCTGTGAGATGAATTAACAGAACACAGAGCAGTTTCTCAGAAAGCTTCTTTCCAGTTTTGAACGGAAGATATTTCCTTTTTCACCATAGCCCTCTATGGGCTTCCAAATATGACTTTGCCAATTCCAAAAGAACGGCCTTAGCGAAAGGCTTCTTGAAGGGAAAGATGTAACTCTGTGAGATGAATTAACAGAACACAGAGCAGTTTCTCAGAAAGCTTCTTTCCAGTTTTGAACGGAAGATATTTCCTTTTTCACCATAGCCCTCTATGGGCTTCCAAATATCTCTTTGCCAATTCCATAAGAACAGCCTTAGCGAAAGGCTTCTTGAAGGGAAACATGTAACTCTGTGAGATGAATTAACAGAACACAGAGCAGTTTCTCAGAAAGCTTCTTTCCAGTTTTGAACGGAAGATATTTAATTTTTAACCATAGCCCTCAATGGGCTTCCAAATATCAATTTGCCAATTCCACAAAAACAGTCTTAGCGAAAGGCTTCATGAAGGGAAAGATGTAACTCTGTGAGATGAATTAACCGAACACAGAGCAGTTTCTCAGAAAGTTTCTTTACAGTTTTGAACGGAAGATATTTCCTATTTCACCATAGACCTCTATGGGCTTCCAAATATCCCTTTGGCAATTACACAAGAACTGCCTTAGCGAAAGGCTTCTTGAAGGGAAAGATGCAACTCTGTGAGATGAATTAACAGAACACAGAGCAGTTTTTCAGAAAGCTTCTTTCCAGTTTTGAACGGAAGATATTTCCTTTTTCACCGTAGCCCTCTATGGGCTTCCAAATATCACTTTGCCAATTCCACAAGAACAGCCTTAGCGAAAGGCTTCTTGAAGGGAAAGATGTAACTCTGTGAGATGAGTTAACAGAACACAGAGCAGTTTCTCAGAAAGCTTCTTTCCAGTTTTGAACGGAAGATATTTCCCTTTTCACCATATCCCTCTATGGGCTTCCAAATATCACTTTGCCAATTCCACAAGAACAGCCTTAGCGAAAGGCTTCTTGAAGGGAAAGATGTAGCTCTGTGAGATGAATTAACAGAACACAGAGCAGTTTCTCAGAAAGCTTCTTTCCAGTTTTGAACAGAAGATATTTCCTTTTTCACCATAGCCCTCTATGGGCTTCCAAATATCACTTTGCCAATTCCACAACAACAGCCTTAGCGAAAGGCTTCTTGAAGGGAAAGATGTAACTTTGTGAGATGAATTAACAGAACGCAGAGCAGTTTCTCAGAAAGCTTCTTTCCAGTTTTGAACGGAAGATATTTCCTTTTTCACCATAGCCCTCTATGGGCTTCCAAATATCCCCTGCCAATTCCACAACAAGAGAGTTAGCGAAAGCCTTCTTGAAGGGAAAGATGTAACTCTGTGAGATGAATTAACAGAACACAGAGCAGTTTCTCAGAAAGCTTCTTTCCAGTTTTGAACGGAAGATATTTCCTTTTTCACCATAGCCCTCTATGGGCTTCCAAATATGACTTTGCCAATTCCATAAGAACGGCCTTAGCGAAAGGCTTCTTGAAGGGAAAGATGTAACTCTGTGAGACGAAATAACAGAACACAGAGAAGTTTCTCAGAAAGCTTCTTTCCAGTTTTGAACGGAAGATATTTCCTTTTTCACCATAACCCTCTACGGGCTTCCAAATATCCCTTTGCCAATTCCACAAGAACAGCCTTAGCGAAAGGCTTCTTGAAGGGAAAGATGTAACTCTGTGAGATGAATTAACAGAACACAGAGCAGTTTCTCAGAAAGCTTCTTTCCAGTTTGGAACGGAAGATATTTCCTTTTTCACCATAGCCCTCTATATGCTTCCAGATATCCCTTTGGCAATTCCACAAGAACAGCCTTAGCGAAAGGCTTCTTGAAGGGAAAGATGTAACTCTGTGAGATGAATTAACAGAACACAGAACAGTTTCTCAGAAAGCTTCTTTCCAGTTTTGAACGGAAGATATTTCCTTTTTCACCATAGCCCTCAATGGGCTTCCAAATATCACTTTGCCAATTCCACAAGAACAGCCTTAGCGAAAGGCTTCATGAAGGGAAAGATGTAACTCTGTGAGATGAATTAACAGAACACAGAGCAGTTTCTCAGAAAGCTTCTTTCCAGTTTTGAACGGAAGATATTTCCTATTTCAGCATAGCCCTCTATGGGCTTCCAAATATCCCTTTGCGAATTCCACAAGAACAGCCTTAGCGAAAGGCTTCTTTAAGGGAAAGATGCAACTCTGTAAGATGAATTAACAGAACACAGAGCAGTTTCTCAGAAAGCTTCTTTCCAGTTTTGAACGGAAGATATTTCCTTTTTCACCATAGCCCTCTATGGGCTTCCAAATATCACTTTGCCAATTCCACAAGAACAGACTTAGCGAAAGGCTTCTTGAAGGGAAAGATGTAACTCTGTGAGATGAGTTAACAGAACACAGAGCAGTTTCTCAGAAAGCTTCTTTCCAGTTTTGAACGGAAGATATTTCCCTTTTCACCATATCCCTCTATGGGCTTTCAAATATCACTTTGCCAATTCCACAAGAACAGCCTTAGCGAAAGGCTTCTTGAAGGGAAAGATGTAGCTCTGTGAGATGAATTAACAGAACACAGAGCAGTTTCTCAGAAAGCTTCTTTCCAGTTTTGAACAGAAGATATTTCCTTTTTCACCATAGCCCTCTATGGGCTTCCAAATATGACTTTGCCAATTCCACAAGAACAGCCTAAGCGAAAGGCTTCATGAAGGGAAAGATGTAACTCTGTGAGATGAATTAATAGAACACAGAGCAGTTTCTCAGAAAGATTCTTTCCAGTTTTGAACGGAAGATATTTCCTTTTTCACCATAGCCCTCTATATGCTTCCAAATATCACTTTGCCAATTCCACAAGAACAGCCTTAGCGTAAGGCTTCTTGAAGGGAAAGATCTAACTCTGTGAGATGAATTAACAGAACACAGAGCAGTTTCTGAGAAAGCTTCTTTCCAGTTTTGAACGGAAGATATTTCCTTTTTCACCATAGCCCTCTATGGGCTTCCAAATATCACTTTGCCAATTCCACAAGAACAGCCTTAGCGAAAGGCGTCTTGAAGGGAAACATGTAACACTGTGAGATGAATTAACAGAACACAGAGCAGTTTCTCAGAAAGCTTCTTTCCAGTTTTGAACGGAAGATATTTCCTTTTTCACCATAGCCCTCTATGGGCTTCCAAATATCACTTTGTCAATTCGAAAAGAACAGCCTTAGCGAAAGGCTTCTTGAAGGGAAAGATGTAACTCTGTGACACGAATTAACAGAACACAGAGCAGTTTCTCAGAAAGCTTCTTTCCAGTTCTGAACGGAAGATATTTCCTTTTTCACCATTGCCCTCTATGGGCTTCCAAATATCCCTTTGCCAATTCCACAACAACAGCCCTAGCGAAAGGCTTCTTGAAGGGAAAGATGTAACTCTGTGAGATGAATTAACAGAACACAGAGCAGTTTCTCAGAATGCTTCTTTCCAGTTTTGAACGGAAGATATTTCCTATTTCAGCATAGCCCTCTGTGGGCTTCCAAATATCCCTTTGTGAATTCTACAAGAACAGCCTTAGCGAAAGGCTTCTTGAAGGGAAAGATGCAACTCTGTGAGATGAATTAACAGAACACAGAGCAGTTTCTCAGAAAGCTTCTTTCCAGTTTTGAACGGAAGATATTTCCTTTTTCACCATAGCCCTCTATGGGCTTCCAAATATTACTTTGCCAATTCCACTAGAACAGCCTTAGCGAAAGGCTTCTTGAAGGTAAAGATGTAACTCTGTGAGATGAATTAACAAAACACAAAGCAGTTTCTCAGAAAGCTTCTTTCCAGTTTTGAACGGAAGATATTTCCCTTTTCACCATATCCCTCTATGTTCTTCCAAATATCACTTTGCCAATTCCACAAGAACAGCCTTAGCGAAAGGCTTCGTGAAGGGAAAGATGTAGCTCTGTGAGATGAATTAACAGAACACAGAGCAGTTTCTCAGAAAGCTTCTTTCCTGTTTTGAACAGAAGATATTTCCTTTTTCACCATAGCCATCTATGGGCTTCCAAATATCACTTTGCCAATTCCACAAGAACAGCCTTAGCGAAAGGCTTCGTGAAGGGAAAGATGTAACTCTGTGAAATGAATTAATAGAACACAGAGCAGTTTCTCAGAAAGATTCTTTCCAGTTTTGAACGGAAGATATTTCCTTTTTCACCATAGCCCTCTATATGCTTCCAAATATCACTTTGCCAATTCCACAAGAACAGCCTTAGCGAAGGGCTTCCTGAAGGGAAAGATGTAACTTTGTGAGATGAATTAACAGAACGCTGAGCAGTTTTTCAGAATGCTTCTTTCCAGTTTTGAACGGAAGATATTTCCTTTTTCACCGTAGCCCTCTATGGGCTTCCAAATATCCCCTGCCAATTCCACAACAAGAGCCTTAGCGAAAGCCTTCTTGAAGGCAAAGATGTAACTCTGTGAGATGAATTAACAGAACACAGAGCAGTTTCTCAGAAAGCTTCTTTCCAGTTTTGAACGGAAGATATTTCCTTTTTCACCATAGCCTTCTATGGGCTTCCAAATATGACTTTGCCAATTCCAAAAGAACGGCCTTAGCGAAAGGCTTCTTGAAGGGAAAGATGTAACTCTGTGAGATGAATTAACAGAACACAGAGCAGTTTCTCAGAAAGCTTCTTTCCAGTTTTGAACGGAAGATATTTCCTTTTTCACCATAGCCCTCTATGGGCTTCCAAATATCTCTTTGCCAATTCCACAAGAACAGCCTTAGCGAAAGGCTTCTTGAAGGGAAAGATGTAACTCTGTGAGATGAATTAACAGAACACAGAGCAGTTTCTCAGAAAGCTTCTTTCCAGTTTTGAAGGGAAGATATTTCCTTTTTCACCGTAGCCCTCAATGGGCTTCCAAATATCAATTTGCCAATTCCACAAAAACAGTCTTAGCGAAAGGCTTCATGAAGGGAAAGATGTAACTCTGTGAGATGAATTAACCGAACACAGAGCAGTTTCTCAGAAAGTTTCTTTACAGTTTTGAACGGAAGATATTTCCTATTTCACCATAGACCTCTATGGGCTTCCAAATATCCCTTTGGCAATTCCACAAGAACAGCCTTAGCGAAAGGCTTCTTGAAGGGAAAGATGTAACTCTGTGAGATGAATTAACAGAACACAGAGCAGTTTTTCAGAAAGCTTCTTTCCAGTTTTGAACGGAAGATATTTCCTTTTTCACCGTAGCCCTCTATGGGCTTCCAAATATCACTTTGCCAATTCCACAAGAACACCCTTAGCGAAAGGCTTCTTGAAGGGAAAGATGTAACTCTGTGAGATGAATTAACAGAACACAGAGCAGTTTCTCAGAAAGCTTCTTTCCAGTTTTGAACGTAACATATTTCCTTTTTCACCAGAGCCCTCTATGGGCTTCCAAATATGACTTTGCCAATTCCACAAGAGCAGCCTTAGCGAAAGGCTTCTTGAAGGGAAAGATGTAACTCTGTGAGATGAATTAACAGAACACAGATCAGTTTCGCAGAAAGCTTCTTTCCAGTTTTGAACGGAAGATATTTACTTTTTCACCATAGCCCTCTATGGGCTTCCAAATATCACTTTGCCAATTCCACAAGAACAGCCTTAGCGAAAGGCTTCTTGAAGGGAAAGATGTAACTCTGTGAGACGAATTAACAGAACACCGAGCAGTTTCTCAGAAGGCTTCTTTCCAGTTTTGAACGGAAGATATTTCCTTTTTCACCATAGCCGTCTATGGGCTTCCAAATATCCCTTTGGCAATTCCACAAGAACAGCCTCAGCGAAGGGCTTCCTGAAGGGAAAGATGTAACTCTGTGAGACGAATTAACAGAACACAGAGCAGTTTCTCAGAAAGCTTCTTTCCAGTTTTGAACGGAAGATATTTCCTTTTTCACCATAGCCCTCTATGGGCTTCCAAATATCACTTTGCCAATTCCACAAGAACAGCCTTAGCGAAAGGCTTCTTGAAGGGAAACATGTAACACTGTGAGATGAATTAACAGAACACAGAGTATTTTCTCAGAAAGCTTCTTTCCAGTTTTGAACGGAAGATATTTCCTTTTTCACCATAGCCCTCTATGGCCTTCCAAATATCCCTTTGCCAATTCCACAACAACAGCCTTAGCGAAAGGCTTCTTGAAGGGAAAGATGTAACTCTGTGAGATGAATTAACAGAACACAGAGCAGTTTCTCAGAAAGCTTCTTTCCAGTTTTGAACGGAAGATATTTCCTTTTTCACCATAGCCCTCTATGGGCTTCCAAATATCACTTTGCCAATTCCACAAGAACAGCCTTAGCGAAAGGCTTCTTGAAGGGAAAGATGTAACTCTGTGAGATGAATTAACAGAACACAGAGCAGTGTCTCAGAAAGCTTCTTTCCAGGTTTGAACCCAAGCTATTTCCTTTTTCACCATAGCCCCCTAAGTGCTTCCAAATATCACTTTGCCAATTCCACAAGAACAGCCTTAGCGAAAGGTTTCTTGAAGGGAAAGATGTAACTCTGTGAGACGAATTAACAGAACACAGAGCAGTTTCTCAGAAAGCTTCTTTCAAGTTTTGAACGGAAGATATTTCCTTTTTCACCATAGCCCTCTACGGGCTTCCCAATATCCCTTTGCCAATTCCACAAGAACAGCCTTAGCGAAAGGTTTCTTGAAGGAAACATGTAACTCTGTGAGATGAATTAACAGAACACAGAGCAGTTTCTCAGAAAGCTTCTTTCACGTTTTGAACGGAAGATATTTCCTTTTTCACCATAGCCCTCTATATGCTTCCAAATATCACTTTGCCAATTCCACAAGAACAGCCTTAGCGAAAGGCTTCTTGAAGGGAAAGATGTAACTCTGTGAGATGAATTAACAGAACACAGAGCAGTTTCTCAGAAAGCTTCTTTCCAGTTTTGAACGGAAGATATTTCCTTTTTCACCATAGCCCTCTATGGGCTTCCAAATATCACTTTGTCAATTCGAAAAGAACAGCCTTAGCGAAAGGCTTCTTGAAGGGAAAGATGTAACTCTGTGACACGAATTAACAGAACAAAGACCAGTTTCTCAGAAAGCTTCTTTCCAGTTTTGAACGGAAGATATTTCCTTTTTCACCATAGCCCTCTATGGGCTTCCAAATATCCCTTTGCCAATTCCACAACAACAGCCTTAGCGTAAGGCTTCTTGAAGGGAAAGATGTAACTCTGTGAGATGAATTAACAGAACACAGAGCAGTTTCTCAGAAAGCTTCTTTCCACTTTTGAACGGAAGATATTTCCTATTTCAGCATAGCCCTCTATGGGCTTCCAAATATCCCTTTGCGAATTCCACAAGAACAGCCTTAGCGAAAGGCTTCTTGAAGGGAAAGATGCAACTCTGTGAGATGAATTAACAGAACACAGAGCAGTTTCTCAGAAAGCTTCTTTCCAGTTTTGAACTGAAGATATTTCCTTTCTCACCATAGCCCTCTATGGGCTTCCAAATATTACTTTGCCAATTCCACTAGAACCGCCTTAGCGAAAGGCTTCTTGAAGGGAAAGATGTAATTCTGTGAGATGAATTAACAGAACACAAAGCAGTTTCTCAGAAAGCTTCTTTCCAGTTTTGAACGGAAGATATTTCCCTTTTCACCATATCCCTCTATGGGCTTCCAAATATCACTTTGCCAATTCCACAAGAACAGCCTTAGCGAAAGGCTTCTTGAAGGGAAAGATGTAGTTCTGTGAGATGAATTAACAGAACACAGAGCAGTTTCTCAGAAGGCTTCTTTCCAGTTTTGAACGGAAGATATTTCCTTTTTCACCATAGCCGTCTATGGGCTTCCAAATATCCCTTTGGCAATTCCACAAGAACAGCCTCAGCGAAGGGCTTCCTGAAGGGAAAGATGTAACTCTGTGAGACGAATTAACAGAACACAGAGCAGTTTCTCAGAAAGCTTCTTTCCAGTTTTGAACGGAAGATATTTCCTTTTTCACCATAGCCCTCTATGGGCTTCCAAATATCACTTTGCCAATTCCACAAGAACAGCCTTAGCGAAAGGCTTCTTGAAGGGAAACATGTAACACTGTGAGATGAATTAACAGAACACAGAGTATTTTCTCAGAAAGCTTCTTTCCAGTTTTGAACGGAAGATATTTCCTTTTTCACCATAGCCCTCTATGGCCTTCCAAATATCCCTTTGCCAATTCCACAAGAACAGCCTTAGCGAAAGGCTTCTTGAAGGGAAAGATGTAACTCTGTGAGATGAATTAACAGAACACAGAGCAGTTTCTCAGAAAGCTTCTTTCCAGTTTTGAACGGAAGATATTTCCTTTTTCACCATAGCCCTCTATGGGCTTCCAAATATCACTTTGCCAATTCCACAAGAACAGCCTTAGCGAAAGGCTTCTTGAAGGGAAAGATGTAACTCTGTGAGATGAATTAACAGAACACAGAGCAGTGTCTCAGAAAGCTTCTTTCCAGGTTTGAACGCAAGCTATTTCCTTTTTCACCATAGCCCCCTAAGGGCTTCCAAATATCACTTTGCCAATTCCACAAGAACAGCCTTAGCGAAAGGTTTCTTGAAGGGAAAGATGTAACTCTGTGAGACGAATTAACAGAACACAGAGCAGTTTCTCAGAAAGCTTCTTTCAAGTTTTGAACGGAAGATATTTCCTTTTTCACCATAGCCCTCTACGGGCTTCCCAATATCCCTTTGCCAATTCCACAAGAACAGCCTTAGCGAAAGGTTTCTTGAAGGAAACATGTAACTCTGTGAGATGAATTAACAGAACACAGAGCAGTTTCTCAGAAAGCTTCTTTCCAGTTTTGAACGGAAGATATTTCCTTTTTCACCATAGCCCTCTATATGCTTCCAAATATCACTTTGCCAATTCCACAAGAACAGCCTTAGCGAAAGGCTTCTTGAAGGGAAAGATGTAACTCTGTGAGATGAATTAACAGAACACAGAGCAGTTTCTCAGAAAGCTTCTTTCCAGTTTTGAACGGAAGATATTTCCTTTTTCACCATAGCCCTCTATGGGCTTCCAAATATCACTTTGTCAATTCGAAAAGAACAGCCTTAGCGAAAGGCTTCTTGAAGGGAAAGATGTAACTCTGTGACACGAATTAACAGAACACAGAGCAGTTTCTCAGAAAGCTTCTTTCCAGTTCTGAACGGAAGATATTTCCTTTTTCACCATAGCCCTCTATGGGCTTCCAAATATCCCTTTGCCAATTCCACAACAACAGCCTTAGCGTAAGGCTTCTTGAAGGGAAAGATGTAACTCTGTGAGATGAATTAACAGAACACAGAGCAGTTTCTCAGAAAGCTTCTTTCCACTTTTGAACGGAAGATATTTCCTATTTCAGCATAGCCCTCTATGGGCTTCCAAATATCCCTTTGCGAATTCCACAAGAACAGCCTTAGCGAAAGGCTTCTTGAAGGGAAAGATGCAACTCTGTGAGATGAATTAACAGAACACAGAGCAGTTTCTCAGAAAGCTTCTTTCCAGTTTTGAACTGAAGATATTTCCTTTCTCACCATAGCCCTCTATGGGCTTCCAAATATTACTTTGCCAATTCCACTAGAACCGCCTTAGCGAAAGGCTTCTTGAAGGGAAAGATGTAATTCTGTGAGATGAATTAACAGAACACAAAGCAGTTTCTCAGAAAGCTTCTTTCCAGTTTTGAACGGAAGATATTTCCCTTTTCACCATATCCCTCTATGGGCTTCCAAATATCACTTTGCCAATTCCACAAGAACAGCCTTAGCGAAAGGCTTCTTGACGGGAAAGATGTAGTTCTGTGAGATGAATTAACAGAACACAGAGCAGTTTCTCAGAAGGCTTCTTTCCAGTTTTGAACGGAAGATATTTCCTTTTTCACCATAGCCGTCTATGGGCTTCCAAATATCCCTTTGGTAATTCCACAAGAACAGCCTCAGCGAAGGGCTTCCTGAAGGGAAAGATGTAACTCTGTGAGACGAATTAACAGAACACAGAGCAGTTTCTCAGAAAGCTTCTTTCCAGTTTTGAACGGAAGATATTTCCTTTTTCACCATAGCCCTCTATGGGCTTCCAAATATCACTTTGCCAATTCCACAAGAACAGCCTTAGCGAAAGGCTTCTTGAAGGGAAACATGTAACACTGTGAGATGAATTAACAGAACACAGAGTATTTTCTCAGAAAGCTTCTTTCCAGTTTTGAACGGAAGATATTTCCTTTTTCACCATAGCCCTCTATGGCCTTCCAAATATCCCTTTGCCAATTCCACAAGAACAGCCTTAGCGAAAGGCTTCTTGAAGGGAAAGATGTAACTCTGTGAGATGAATTAACAGAACACAGAGCAGTTTCTCAGAAAGCTTCTTTCCAGTTTTGAACGGAAGATATTTCCTTTTTCACCATAGCCCTCTATGGGCTTCCAAATATCACTTTGCCAATTCCACAAGAACAGCCTTAGCGAAAGGCTTCTTGAAGGGAAAGATGTAACTCTGTGAGATGAATTAACAGAACACAGAGCAGTGTCTCAGAAAGCTTCTTTCCAGGTTTGAACGCAAGCTATTTCCTTTTTCACCATAGCCCCCTAAGGGCTTCCAAATATCACTTTGCCAATTCCACAAGAACAGCCTTAGCGAAAGGTTTCTTGAAGGGAAAGATGTAACTCTGTGAGACGAATTAACAGAACACAGAGCAGTTTCTCAGAAAGCTTCTTTCAAGTTTTGAACGGAAGATATTTCCTTTTTCACCATAGCCCTCTACGGGCTTCCCAATATCCCTTTGCCAATTCCACAAGAACAGCCTTAGCGAAAGGTTTCTTGAAGGAAAGATGTAACTCTGTGAGATGAATTAACAGAACACAGAGCAGTTTCTCAGAAAGCTTCTTTCCAGTTTTGAACGGAAGATATTTCCTTTTTCACCATAGCCCTCTATATGCTTCCAAATATCACTTTGCCAATTCCACAAGAACAGCCTTAGCGAAAGGTTTCTTGAAGGGAAAGATGTAACTCTGTGAGATGAATTAACAGAACACAGAGCAGTTTCTCAGAAAGCTTCTTTCCAGTTTTGAACGGAAGATATTTCCTTTTTCACCATAGCCCTCTATGGGCTTCCAAATATCACTTTGTCAATTCGAAAAGAACAGTCTTAGCGAAAGGCTTCATGAAGGGAAAGATGTAACTCTGTGAGATGAATTAACCGAACACAGAGCAGTTTCTCAGAAAGTTTCTTTACAGTTTTGAACGGAAGATATTTCCTATTTCACCATAGACCTCTGTGGGCTTCCAAATATCCCTTTGGCAATTACACAAGAACTGCCTTAGCGAAAGGCTTCTTGAAGGGAAAGATGCAACTCTGTGAGATGAATTAACAGAACACAGAGCAGTTTTTCAGAAAGCTTCTTTCCAGTTTTGAACGGAAGATATTTCCTTTTTCACCGTAGCCCTCTATGGGCTTCCAAATATCACTTTGCCAATTCCACAAGAACAGCCTTAGCGAAAGGCTTCTTGAAGGGAAAGATGTAACTCTGTGAGATGAGTTAACAGAACACAGAGCAGTTTCTCAGAAAGCTTCTTTCCAGTTTTGAACGGAAGATATTTCCCTTTTCACCATATCCCTCTATGGGCTTCCAAATATCACTTTGCCAATTCCACAAGAACAGCCTTAGCGAAAGGCTTCTTGAAGGGAAAGATGTAGCTCTGTGAGATGAATTAACAGAACACAGAGCAGTTTCTCAGAAAGCTTCTTTCCAGTTTTGAACAGAAGATATTTCCTTTTTCACCATAGCCCTCTATGGGCTTCCAAATATCACTTTGCCAATTCCACAACAACAGCCTTAGCGAAAGGCTTCTTGAAGGGAAAGATGTAACTTTGTGAGATGAATTAACAGAACGCAGAGCAGTTTCTCAGAAAGCTTCTTTCCAGTTTTGAACGGAAGATATTTCCTTTTTCACCATAGCCCTCTATGGGCTTCCAAATATCCCCTGCCAATTCCATAACAAGAGAGTTAGCGAAAGCCTTCTTGAAGGGAAAGATGTAACTCTGTGAGATGAATTAACAGAACACAGAGCAGTTTCTCAGAAAGCTTCTTTCCAGTTTTGAACGGAAGATATTTCCTTTTTCACCATAGCCCTCTATGGGCTTCCAAATATGACTTTGCCAATTCCATAAGAACGGCCTTAGCGAAAGGCTTCTTGAAGGGAAAGATGTAACTCTGTGAGACGAAATAACAGAACACAGAGAAGTTTCTCAGAAAGCTTCTTTCCAGTTTTGAACGGAAGATATTTCCTTTTTCACCATAACCCTCTACGGGCTTCCAAATATCCCTTTGCCAATTCCACAAGAACAGCCTTAGCGAAAGGCTTCTTGAAGGGAAAGATGTAACTCTGTGAGATGAATTAACAGAACACAGAGCAGTTTCTCAGAAAGCTTCTTTCCAGTTTGGAACGGAAGATATTTCCTTTTTCACCATAGCCCTCTATATGCTTCCAGATATCCCTTTGGCAATTCCACAAGAACAGCCTTAGCGAAAGGCTTCTTGAAGGGAAAGATGTAACTCTGTGAGATGAATTAACAGAACACAGAACAGTTTCTCAGAAAGCTTCTTTCCAGTTTTGAACGGAAGATATTTCCTTTTTCACCATAGCCCTCAATGGGCTTCCAAATATCACTTTGCCAATTCCACAAGAACAGCCTTAGCGAAAGGCTTCATGAAGGGAAAGATGTAACTCTGTGAGATGAATTAACAGAACACAGAGCAGTTTCTCAGAAAGCTTCTTTCCAGTTTTGAACGGAAGATATTTCCTATTTCAGCATAGCCCTCTATGGGCTTCCAAATATCCCTTTGCGAATTCCACAAGAACAGCCTTAGCGAAAGGCTTCTTTAAGGGAAAGATGCAACTCTGTAAGATGAATTAACAGAACACAGAGCAGTTTCTCAGAAAGCTTCTTTCCAGTTTTGAACGGAAGATATTTCCTTTTTCACCATAGCCCTCTATGGGCTTCCAAATATCACTTTGCCAATTCCACAAGAACAGACTTAGCGAAAGGCTTCTTGAAGGGAAAGATGTAACTCTGTGAGATGAATTAACAGAACACAGAGCAGTTTCTCAGAAAGCTTCTTTCCAGTTTTGAACGGAAGATATTTCCCTTTTCACCATATCCCTCTATGGGCTTTCAAATATCACTTTGCCAATTCCACAAGAACAGCCTTAGCGAAAGGCTTCTTGAAGGGAAAGATGTAGCTCTGTGAGATGAATTAACAGAACACAGAGCAGTTTCTCAGAAAGCTTCTTTCCAGTTTTGAACAGAAGATATTTCCTTTTTCACCATAGCCCTCTATGGGCTTCCAAATATGACTTTGCCAATTCCACAAGAACAGCCTAAGCGAAAGGCTTCATGAAGGGAAAGATGTAACTCTGTGAGATGAATTAATAGAACACAGAGCAGTTTCTCAGAAAGATTCTTTCCAGTTTTGAACGGAAGATATTTCCTTTTTCACCATAGCCCTCTATATGCTTCCAAATATCACTTTGCCAATTCCACAAGAACAGCCTTAGCGTAAGGCTTCTTGAAGGGAAAGATCTAACTGTGTGAGATGAATTAACAGAACACAGAGCAGTTTCTGAGAAAGCTTCTTTCCAGTTTTGAACGGAAGATATTTCCTTTTTCACCATAGCCCTCTATGGGCTTCCAAATATCACTTTGCCAATTCCACAAGAACAGCCTTAGCGAAAGGCGTCTTGAAGGGAAACATGTAACACTGTGAGATGAATTAACAGAACACAGAGCAGTTTCTCAGAAAGCTTCTTTCCAGTTTTGAACGGAAGATACTTCCTTTTTCACCATAGCCCTCTATGGGCTTCCAAATATCACTTTGTCAATTCGAAAAGAACAGCCTTAGCGAAAGGCTTCTTGAAGGGAAAGATGTAACTCTGTGAGATGAATTAACAGAACACAGAGCAGTGTCTCAGAAAGCTTCTTTCCAGGTTTGAACGCAAGCTATTTCCTTTTTCACCATAGCCCCCTAAGGGCTTCCAAATATCACTTTGCCAATTCCACAAGAACAGCCTTAGCGAAAGGTTTCTTGAAGGGAAAGATGTAACTCTGTGAGACGAATTAACAGAACACAGAGCAGTTTCTCAGAAAGCTTCTTTCAAGTTTTGAACGGAAGATATTTCCTTTTTCACCATAGCCCTCTACGGGCTTCCCAATATCCCTTTGCCAATTCCACAAGAACAGCCTTAGCGAAAGGTTTCTTGAAGGAAAGATGTAACTCTGTGAGATGAATTAACAGAACACAGAGCAGTTTCTCAGAAAGCTTCTTTCCAGTTTTGAACGGAAGATATTTCCTTTTTCACCATAGCCCTCTATATGCTTCCAAATATCACTTTGCCAATTCCACAAGAACAGCCTTAGCGAAAGGTTTCTTGAAGGGAAAGATGTAACTCTGTGAGATGAATTAACAGAACACAGAGCAGTTTCTCAGAAAGCTTCTTTCCAGTTTTGAACGGAAGATATTTCCTTTTTCACCATAGCCCTCTATGGGCTTCCAAATATCACTTTGTCAATTCGAAAAGAACAGTCTTAGCGAAAGGCTTCATGAAGGGAAAGATGTAACTCTGTGAGATGAATTAACCGAACACAGAGCAGTTTCTCAGAAAGTTTCTTTACAGTTTTGAACGGAAGATATTTCCTATTTCACCATAGACCTCTGTGGGCTTCCAAATATCCCTTTGGCAATTACACAAGAACTGCCTTAGCGAAAGGCTTCTTGAAGGGAAAGATGCAACTCTGTGAGATGAATTAACAGAACACAGAGCAGTTTTTCAGAAAGCTTCTTTCCAGTTTTGAACGGAAGATATTTCCTTTTTCACCGTAGCCCTCTATGGGCTTCCAAATATCACTTTGCCAATTCCACAAGAACAGCCTTAGCGAAAGGCTTCTTGAAGGGAAAGATGTAACTCTGTGAGATGAGTTAACAGAACACAGAGCAGTTTCTCAGAAAGCTTCTTTCCAGTTTTGAACGGAAGATATTTCCCTTTTCACCATATCCCTCTATGGGCTTCCAAATATCACTTTGCCAATTCCACAAGAACAGCCTTAGCGAAAGGCTTCTTGAAGGGAAAGATGTAGCTCTGTGAGATGAATTAACAGAACACAGAGCAGTTTCTCAGAAAGCTTCTTTCCAGTTTTGAACAGAAGATATTTCCTTTTTCACCATAGCCCTCTATGGGCTTCCAAATATCACTTTGCCAATTCCACAACAACAGCCTTAGCGAAAGGCTTCTTGAAGGGAAAGATGTAACTTTGTGAGATGAATTAACAGAACGCAGAGCAGTTTCTCAGAAAGCTTCTTTCCAGTTTTGAACGGAAGATATTTCCTTTTTCACCATAGCCCTCTATGGGCTTCCAAATATCCCCTGCCAATTCCATAACAAGAGAGTTAGCGAAAGCCTTCTTGAAGGGAAAGATGTAACTCTGTGAGATGAATTAACAGAACACAGAGCAGTTTCTCAGAAAGCTTCTTTCCAGTTTTGAACGGAAGATATTTCCTTTTTCACCATAGCCCTCTATGGGCTTCCAAATATGACTTTGCCAATTCCATAAGAACGGCCTTAGCGAAAGGCTTCTTGAAGGGAAAGATGTAACTCTGTGAGACGAAATAACAGAACACAGAGAAGTTTCTCAGAAAGCTTCTTTCCAGTTTTGAACGGAAGATATTTCCTTTTTCACCATAACCCTCTACGGGCTTCCAAATATCCCTTTGCCAATTCCACAAGAACAGCCTTAGCGAAAGGCTTCTTGAAGGGAAAGATGTAACTCTGTGAGATGAATTAACAGAACACAGAGCAGTTTCTCAGAAAGCTTCTTTCCAGTTTGGAACGGAAGATATTTCCTTTTTCACCATAGCCCTCTATATGCTTCCAGATATCCCTTTGGCAATTCCACAAGAACAGCCTTAGCGAAAGGCTTCTTGAAGGGAAAGATGTAACTCTGTGAGATGAATTAACAGAACACAGAACAGTTTCTCAGAAAGCTTCTTTCCAGTTTTGAACGGAAGATATTTCCTTTTTCACCATAGCCCTCAATGGGCTTCCAAATATCACTTTGCCAATTCCACAAGAACAGCCTTAGCGAAAGGCTTCATGAAGGGAAAGATGTAACTCTGTGAGATGAATTAACAGAACACAGAGCAGTTTCTCAGAAAGCTTCTTTCCAGTTTTGAACGGAAGATATTTCCTATTTCAGCATAGCCCTCTATGGGCTTCCAAATATCCCTTTGCGAATTCCACAAGAACAGCCTTAGCGAAAGGCTTCTTTAAGGGAAAGATGCAACTCTGTAAGATGAATTAACAGAACACAGAGCAGTTTCTCAGAAAGCTTCTTTCCAGTTTTGAACGGAAGATATTTCCTTTTTCACCATAGCCCTCTATGGGCTTCCAAATATCACTTTGCCAATTCCACAAGAACAGACTTAGCGAAAGGCTTCTTGAAGGGAAAGATGTAACTCTGTGAGATGAATTAACAGAACACAGAGCAGTTTCTCAGAAAGCTTCTTTCCAGTTTTGAACGGAAGATATTTCCCTTTTCACCATATCCCTCTATGGGCTTTCAAATATCACTTTGCCAATTCCACAAGAACAGCCTTAGCGAAAGGCTTCTTGAAGGGAAAGATGTAGCTCTGTGAGATGAATTAACAGAACACAGAGCAGTTTCTCAGAAAGCTTCTTTCCAGTTTTGAACAGAAGATATTTCCTTTTTCACCATAGCCCTCTATGGGCTTCCAAATATGACTTTGCCAATTCCACAAGAACAGCCTAAGCGAAAGGCTTCATGAAGGGAAAGATGTAACTCTGTGAGATGAATTAATAGAACACAGAGCAGTTTCTCAGAAAGATTCTTTCCAGTTTTGAACGGAAGATATTTCCTTTTTCACCATAGCCCTCTATATGCTTCCAAATATCACTTTGCCAATTCCACAAGAACAGCCTTAGCGTAAGGCTTCTTGAAGGGAAAGATCTAACTGTGTGAGATGAATTAACAGAACACAGAGCAGTTTCTGAGAAAGCTTCTTTCCAGTTTTGAACGGAAGATATTTCCTTTTTCACCATAGCCCTCTATGGGCTTCCAAATATCACTTTGCCAATTCCACAAGAACAGCCTTAGCGAAAGGCGTCTTGAAGGGAAACATGTAACACTGTGAGATGAATTAACAGAACACAGAGCAGTTTCTCAGAAAGCTTCTTTCCAGTTTTGAACGGAAGATACTTCCTTTTTCACCATAGCCCTCTATGGGCTTCCAAATATCACTTTGTCAATTCGAAAAGAACAGCCTTAGCGAAAGGCTTCTTGAAGGGAAAGATGTAACTCTGTGACACGAATTAACAGAACACAGAGCAGTTTCTCAGAAAGCTTCTTTCCAGTTCTGAACGGAAGATATTTCCTTTTTCACCATTGCCCTCTATGGGCTTCCAAATATCCCTTTGCCAATTCCACAACAACAGCCCTAGCGAAAGGCTTCTTGAAGGGAAAGATGTAACTCTGTGAGATGAATTAACAGAACACAGAGCAGTTTCTCAGAATGCTTCTTTCCAGTTTTGAACGGAAGATATTTCCTATTTCAGCATAGCCCTCTGTGGGCTTCCAAATATCCCTTTGCGAATTCTACAAGAACAGCCTTAGCGAAAGGCTTCTTGAAGGGAAAGATGCAACTCTGTGAGATGAATTAACAGAACACAGAGCAGTTTCTCAGAAAGCTTCTTTCCAGTTTTGAACGGAAGATATTTCCTTTTTCACCATAGCCCTCTATGGGCTTCCAAATATTACTTTGCCAATTCCACTAGAACAGCCTTAGCGAAAGGCTTCTTGAAGGTAAAGATGTAACTCTGTGAGATGAATTAACAAAACACAAAGCAGTTTCTCAGAAAGCTTCTTTCCAGTTTTGAACGGAAGATATTTCCCTTTTCACCATATCCCTCTATGGGCTTCCAAATATCACTTTGCCAATTCCACAAGAACAGCCTTAGCGAAAGGCTTCTTGAAGGGAAAGATGTAGCTCTGTGAGATGAATTAACAGAACACAGAGCAGTTTCTCAGAAAGCTTCTTTCCTGTTTTGAACAGAAGATATTTCCTTTTTCACCATAGCCATCTATGGGCTTCCAAATATCACTTTGCCAATTCCACAAGAACAGCCTTAGCGAAAGGCTTCGTGAAGGGAAAGATGTAACTCTGTGAAATGAATTAATAGAACACAGAGCAGTTTCTCAGAAAGATTCTTTCCAGTTTTGAACGGAAGATATTTCCTTTTTCACCATAGCCCTCTATATGCTTCCAAATATCACTTTGCCAATTCCACAAGAACAGCCTTAGCGAAGGGCTTCCTGAAGGGAAAGATGTAACTTTGTGAGATGAATTAACAGAACGCTGACCAGTTTCTCAGAATGCTTCTTTCCAGTTTTGAACGGAAGATATTTCCTTTTTCACCGTAGCCCTCTATGGGCTTCCAAATATCCCCTGCCAATTCCACAACAAGAGCCTTAGCGAAAGCCTTCTTGAAGGCAAAGATGTAACTCTGTGAGATGAATTAACAGAACACAGAGCAGTTTCTCAGAAAGCTTCTTTCCAGTTTTGAACGGAAGATATTTCCTTTTTCACCATAGCCTTCTATGGGCTTCCAAATATGACTTTGCCAATTCCAAAAGAACGGCCTTAGCGAAAGGCTTCTTGAAGGGAAAGATGTAACTCTGTGAGATGAATTAACAGAACACAGAGCAGTTTCTCAGAAAGCTTCTTTCCAGTTTTGAACGGAAGATATTTCCTTTTTCACCATAGCCCTCTATGGGCTTCCAAATATCTCTTTGCCAATTCCACAAGAACAGCCATAGCGAAAGGCTTCTTGAAGGGAAAGATGTAACTCTGTGAGATGAATTAACAGAACACAGAGCAGTTTCTCAGAAAGCTTCTTTCCAGTTTTGAAGGGAAGATATTTCCTTTTTCACCGTAGCCCTCAATGGGCTTCCAAATATCAATTTGCCAATTCCACAAAAACAGTCTTAGCGAAAGGCTTCATGAAGGGAAAGATGTAACTCTGTGAGATGAATTAACCGAACACAGAGCAGTTTCTCAGAAAGTTTCTTTACAGTTTTGAACGGAAGATATTTCCTATTTCACCATAGACCTCTATGGGCTTCCAAATATCCCTTTGGCAATTCCACAAGAACAGCCTTAGCGAAAGGCTTCTTGAAGGGAAAGATGCAACTCTGTGAGATGAATTAACAGAACACAGAGCAGTTTTTCAGAAAGCTTCTTTCCAGTTTTGAACGGAAGATATTTCCTTTTTCACCGTAGCCCTCTATGGGCTTCCAAATATCACTTTGCCAATTCCACAAGAACACCCTTAGCGAAAGGCTTCTTGAAGGGAAAGATGTAACTCTGTGAGATGAATTAACAGAACACAGAGCAGTTTCTCAGAAAGCTTCTTTCCAGTTTTGAACGTAACATATTTCCTTTTTCACCAGAGCCCTCTATGGGCTTCCAAATATGACTTTGCCAATTCCACAAGAGCAGCCTTAGCGAAAGGCTTCTTGAAGGGAAAGATGTAACTCTGTGAGACGAAATAACAGAACACAGAGAAGTTTCTCAGAAAGCTTCTTTCCAGTTTTGAACGGAAGATATTTCCTTTTTCACCATAACCCTCTACGGGCTTCCAAATATCCCTTTGCCAATTCCACAAGAACAGCCTTAGCGAAAGGCTTCTTGAAGGGAAAGATGTAACTCTGTGAGATGAATTAACAGAACACAGAGCAGTTTCTCAGAAAGCTTCTTTCCAGTTTGGAACGGAAGATATTTCCTTTTTCACCATAGCCCTCTATATGCTTCCAGATATCCCTTTGGCAATTCCACAAGAACAGCCTTAGCGAAAGGCTTCTTGAAGGGAAAGATGTAACTCTGTGAGATGAATTAACAGAACACAGAACAGTTTCTCAGAAAGCTTCTTTCCAGTTTTGAACGGAAGATATTTCCTTTTTCACCATAGCCCTCAATGGGCTTCCAAATATCACTTTGCCAATTCCACAAGAACAGCCTTAGCGAAAGGCTTCATGAAGGGAAAGATGTAACTCTGTGAGATGAATTAACAGAACACAGAGCAGTTTCTCAGAAAGCTTCTTTCCAGTTTTGAACGGAAGATATTTCCTATTTCAGCATAGCCCTCTATGGGCTTCCAAATATCCCTTTGCGAATTCCACAAGAACAGCCTTAGCGAAAGGCTTCTTTAAGGGAAAGATGCAACTCTGTAAGATGAATTAACAGAACACAGAGCAGTTTCTCAGAAAGCTTCTTTCCAGTTTTGAACGGAAGATATTTCCTTTTTCACCATAGCCCTCTATGGGCTTCCAAATATCACTTTGCCAATTCCACAAGAACAGACTTAGCGAAAGGCTTCTTGAAGGGAAAGATGTAACTCTGTGAGATGAATTAACAGAACACAGAGCAGTTTCTCAGAAAGCTTCTTTCCAGTTTTGAACGGAAGATATTTCCCTTTTCACCATATCCCTCTATGGGCTTTCAAATATCACTTTGCCAATTCCACAAGAACAGCCTTAGCGAAAGGCTTCTTGAAGGGAAAGATGTAGCTCTGTGAGATGAATTAACAGAACACAGAGCAGTTTCTCAGAAAGCTTCTTTCCAGTTTTGAACAGAAGATATTTCCTTTTTCACCATAGCCCTCTATGGGCTTCCAAATATGACTTTGCCAATTCCACAAGAACAGCCTAAGCGAAAGGCTTCATGAAGGGAAAGATGTAACTCTGTGAGATGAATTAATAGAACACAGAGCAGTTTCTCAGAAAGATTCTTTCCAGTTTTGAACGGAAGATATTTCCTTTTTCACCATAGCCCTCTATATGCTTCCAAATATCACTTTGCCAATTCCACAAGAACAGCCTTAGCGTAAGGCTTCTTGAAGGGAAAGATCTAACTGTGTGAGATGAATTAACAGAACACAGAGCAGTTTCTGAGAAAGCTTCTTTCCAGTTTTGAACGGAAGATATTTCCTTTTTCACCATAGCCCTCTATGGGCTTCCAAATATCACTTTGCCAATTCCACAAGAACAGCCTTAGCGAAAGGCGTCTTGAAGGGAAACATGTAACACTGTGAGATGAATTAACAGAACACAGAGCAGTTTCTCAGAAAGCTTCTTTCCAGTTTTGAACGGAAGATATTTCCTTTTTCACCATAGCCCTCTATGGGCTTCCAAATATCACTTTGTCAATTCGAAAAGAACAGCCTTAGCGAAAGGCTTCTTGAAGGGAAAGATGTAACTCTGTGACACGAATTAACAGAACACAGAGCAGTTTCTCAGAAAGCTTCTTTCCAGTTCTGAACGGAAGATATTTCCTTTTTCACCATTGCCCTCTATGGGCTTCCAAATATCCCTTTGCCAATTCCACAACAACAGCCCTAGCGAAAGGCTTCTTGAAGGGAAAGATGTAACTCTGTGAGATGAATTAACAGAACACAGAGCAGTTTCTCAGAATGCTTCTTTCCAGTTTTGAACGGAAGATATTTCCTATTTCAGCATAGCCCTCTGTGGGCTTCCAAATATCCCTTTGCGAATTCTACAAGAACAGCCTTAGCGAAAGGCTTCTTGAAGGGAAAGATGCAACTCTGTGAGATGAATTAACAGAACACAGAGCAGTTTCTCAGAAAGCTTCTTTCCAGTTTTGAACGGAAGATATTTCCTTTTTCACCATAGCCCTCTATGGGCTTCCAAATATTACTTTGCCAATTCCACTAGAACAGCCTTAGCGAAAGGCTTCTTGAAGGTAAAGATGTAACTCTGTGAGATGAATTAACAAAACACAAAGCAGTTTCTCAGAAAGCTTCTTTCCAGTTTTGAACGGAAGATATTTCCCTTTTCACCATATCCCTCTATGGGCTTCCAAATATCACTTTGCCAATTCCACAAGAACAGCCTTAGCGAAAGGCTTCTTGAAGGGAAAGATGTAGCTCTGTGAGATGAATTAACAGAACACAGAGCAGTTTCTCAGAAAGCTTCTTTCCTGTTTTGAACAGAAGATATTTCCTTTTTCACCATAGCCATCTATGGGCTTCCAAATATCACTTTGCCAATTCCACAAGAACAGCCTTAGCGAAAGGCTTCGTGAAGGGAAAGATGTAACTCTGTGAAATGAATTAATAGAACACAGAGCAGTTTCTCAGAAAGATTCTTTCCAGTTTTGAACGGAAGATATTTCCTTTTTCACCATAGCCCTCTATATGCTTCCAAATATCACTTTGTCAATTCCACAAGAACAGCCTTAGCGAAGGGCTTCCTGAAGGGAAAGATGTAACTTTGTGAGATGAATTAACAGAACGCTGACCAGTTTCTCAGAATGCTTCTTTCCAGTTTTGAACGGAAGATATTTCCTTTTTCACCGTAGCCCTCTATGGGCTTCCAAATATCCCCTGCTAATTCCACAACAAGAGCCTTAGCGAAAGCCTTCTTGAAGGCAAAGATGTAACTCTGTGAGATGAATTAACAGAACACAGAGCAGTTTCTCAGAAAGCTTCTTTCCAGTTTTGAACGGAAGATATTTCCTTTTTCACCATAGCCTTCTATGGGCTTCCAAATATGACTTTGCCAATTCCAAAAGAACGGCCTTAGCGAAAGGCTTCTTGAAGGGAAAGATGTAACTCTGTGAGATGAATTAACAGAACACAGAGCAGTTTCTCAGAAAGCTTCTTTCCAGTTTTGAACGGAAGATATTTCCTTTTTCACCATAGCCCTCTATGGGCTTCCAAATATCTCTTTGCCAATTCCACAAGAACAGCCATAGCGAAAGGCTTCTTGAAGGGAAAGATGTAACTCTGTGAGATGAATTAACAGAACACAGAGCAGTTTCTCAGAAAGCTTCTTTCCAGTTTTGAAGGGAAGATATTTCCTTTTTCACCGTAGCCCTCAATGGGCTTCCAAATATCAATTTGCCAGTTCCACAAAAACAGTCTTAGCGAAAGGCTTCATGAAGGGAAAGATGTAACTCTGTGAGATGAATTAACCGAACACAGAGCAGTTTCTCAGAAAGTTTCTTTACAGTTTTGAACGGAAGATATTTCCTATTTCACCATAGACCTCTATGGGCTTCCAAATATCCCTTTGGCAATTCCACAAGAACAGCCTTAGCGAAAGGCTTCTTGAAGGGAAAGATGCAACTCTGTGAGATGAATTAACAGAACACAGAGCAGTTTTTCAGAAAGCTTCTTTCCAGTTTTGAACGGAAGATATTTCCTTTTTCACCGTAGCCCTCTATGGGCTTCCAAATATCACTTTGCCAATTCCACAAGAACACCCTTAGCGAAAGGCTTCTTGAAGGGAAAGATGTAACTCTGTGAGATGAATTAACAGAACACAGAGCAGTTTCTCAGAAAGCTTCTTTCCAGTTTTGAACGTAACATATTTCCTTTTTCACCAGAGCCCTCTATGGGCTTCCAAATATGACTTTGCCAATTCCACAAGAGCAGCCTTAGCGAAAGGCTTCTTGAAGGGAAAGATGTAACTCTGTGAGATGAATTAACAGAACACAGATCAGTTTCGCAGAAAGCTTCTTTCCAGTTTTGAACGGAAGATATTTACTTTTTCACCATAGCCCTCTATGGGCTTCCAAATATCACTTTGCCAATTCCACAAGAACAGCCTTAGCGAAAGGCTTCTTGAAGGGAAAGATGTAACTCTGTGAGACGAATTAACAGAACACCGAGCAGTTTCTCAGAAGGCTTCTTTCCAGTTTTGAACGGAAGATATTTCCTTTTTCACCATAGCCGTCTATGGGCTTCCAAATATCCCTTTGGCAATTCCACAAGAACAGCCTCAGCGAAGGGCTTCCTGAAGGGAAAGATGTAACTCTGTGAGACGAATTAACAGAACACAGAGCAGTTTCTCAGAAAGCTTCTTTCCAGTTTTGAACGGAAGATATTTCCTTTTTCACCATAGCCCTCTATGGGCTTCCAAATATCATTTTGCCAATTCCACAAGAACAGCCTTAGCGAAAGGCTTCTTGAAGGGAAACATGTAACACTGTGAGATGAATTAACAGAACACAGAGTATTTTCTCAGAAAGCTTCTTTCCAGTTTTGAACGGAAGATATTTCCTTTTTCACCATAGCCCTCTATGGCCTTCCAAATATCCCTTTGCCAATTCCACAACAACAGCCTTAGCGAAAGGCTTCTTGAAGGGAAAGATGTAACTCTGTGAGATGAATTAACAGAACACAGAGCAGTTTCTCAGAAAGCTTCTTTCCAGTTTTGAACGGAAGATATTTCCTTTTTCACCATAGCCCTCTATGGGCTTCCAAATATCACTTTGCCAATTCCACAAGAACAGCCTTAGCGAAAGGCTTCTTGAAGGGAAAGATGTAACTCTGTGAGATGAATTAACAGAACACAGAGCAGTGTCTCAGAAAGCTTCTTTCCAGGTTTGAACCCAAGCTATTTCCTTTTTCACCATAGCCCCCTAAGTGCTTCCAAATATCACTTTGCCAATTCCACAAGAACAGCCTTAGCGAAAGGTTTCTTGAAGGGAAAGATGTAACTCTGTGAGACGAATTAACAGAACACAGAGCAGTTTCTCAGAAAGCTTCTTTCAAGTTTTGAACGGAAGATATTTCCTTTTTCACCATAGCCCTCTACGGGCTTCCCAATATCCCTTTGCCAATTCCACAAGAACAGCCTTAGCGAAAGGTTTCTTGAAGGAAAGATGTAACTCTGTGAGATGAATTAACAGAACACAGAGCAGTTTCTCAGAAAGCTTCTTTCCAGTTTTGAACGGAAGATATTTCCTTTTTCACCATAGCCCTCTATATGCTTCCAAATATCACTTTGCCAATTCCACAAGAACAGCCTTAGCGAAAGGCTTCTTGAAGGGAAAGATGTAACTCTGTGAGATGAATTAACAGAACACAGAGCAGTTTCTCAGAAAGCTTCTTTCCAGTTTTGAACGGAAGATATTTCCTTTTTCACCATAGCCCTCTATGGGCTTCCAAATATCACTTTGTCAATTCGAAAAGAACAGCCTTAGCGAAAGGCTTCTTGAAGGGAAAGATGTAACTCTGTGACACGAATTAACAGAAAACAGAGCAGTTTCTCAGAAAGCTTCTTTCCAGTTCTGAACGGAAGATATTTCCTTTTTCACCATTGCCCTCTATGGGCTTCCAAATATCCCTTTGCCAATTCCACAACAACAGCCCTAGCGAACGGCTTCTTGAAGGGAAAGATGTAACTCTGTGAGATGAATTAACAGAACACAGAGCAGTTTCTCAGAAAGCTTCTTTCCAGTTTTGAACGGAAGATATTTCCTATTTCAGCATAGCCCTCTATGGGCTTCCAAATATCCCTTTGCGAATTCTACAAGAACAGCCTTAGCGAAAGGCTTCTTGAAGGGAAAGATGCAACTCTGTGAGATGAATTAACAGAACAGAGAGCAGTTTCTCAGAAAGCTTCTTTCCAGTTTTGAACGGAAGATATTTCCTTTTTCACCATAGCCCTCTATGGGCTTCCAAATATTACTTTGCCAATTCCACTAGAACAGCCTTAGCGAAAGGCTTCTTGAAGGGAAAGATGTAACTCTGTGAGATGAATTAACAGAACACAAAGCAGTTTCTCAGAAAGCTTCTTTCCAGTTTTGAACGGAAGATATTTCCCTTTTCACCATATCCCTCTATGGGCTTCCAAATATCACTTTGCCAATTCCACAAGAACAGCCTTAGCGAAAGGCTTCTTGAAGGGAAAGATGTAGCTCTGTGTGATGAATTAACAGAACACAGAGCAGTTTCTCAGAAAGCTTCTTTCCTGTTTTGAACAGAAGATATTTCCTTTTTCACCATAGCCATCTATGGGCTTCCAAATATCACTTTGCCAATTCCACAAGAACAGCCTTAGCGAAAGGCTTTGTGAAGGGAAAGATGTAACTCTGTGAAATGAATTAATAGAACACAGAGCAGTTTCTCAGAAAGATTCTTTCCAGTTTTGAACGGAAGATATTTCCTTTTTCACCATAGCCCTCTATATGCTTCCAAATATCACTTTGCCAATTCCACAAGAACAGCCTTAGCGAAAGGCTTCCTGAAGGGAAAGATGTAACTTTGTGAGATGAATTAACAGAACGCTGAGCAGTTTTTCAGAATGCTTCTTTCCAGTTTTGAACGGAAGATATTTCCTTTTTCACCGTAACCTTCTATGGGCTTCCAAATATCCCCTGCCAATTCCACAACAAGAGCCTTAGCGAAAGCCTTCTTGAAGGCAAAGATGTAACTCTGTGAGATGAATTAACAGAACACAGAGCAGTTTCTCAGAAAGCTTCTTTCCAGTTTTGAACGGAAGATATTTCCTTTTTCACCATAGCCCTCTATGGGCTTCCAAATATGACTTTGCCAATTCCAAAAGAACGGCCTTAGCGAAAGGCTTCTTGAAGGGAAAGATGTAACTCTGTGAGATGAATTAACAGAACACAGAGCAGTTTCTCAGAAAGCTTCTTTCCAGTTTTGAACGGAAGATATTTCCTTTTTCACCATAGCCCTCTATGGGCTTCCAAATATCTCTTTGCCAATTCCATAAGAACAGCCTTAGCGAAAGGCTTCTTGAAGGGAGACATGTAACTCTGTGAGATGAATTAACAGAACACAGAGCAGTTTCTCAGAAAGCTTCTTTCCAGTTTTGAACGGAAGATATTTCCTTTTTCACCATAGCCCTCAATGGGCTTCCAAATATCAATTTGCCAATTCCACAAAAACAGTCTTAGCGAAAGGCTTCATGAAGGGAAAGATGTAACTCTGTGAGATGAATTAACCGAACACAGAGCAGTTTCTCAGAAAGTTTCTTTACAGTTTTGAACGGAAGATATTTCCTATTTCACCATAGACCTCTATGGGCTTCCAAATATCCCTTTGGCAATTACACAAGAACTGCCTTAGCGAAAGGCTTCTTGAAGGGAAAGATGCAACTCTGTGAGATGAATTAACAGAACACAGAGCAGTTTTTCAGAAAGCTTCTTTCCAATTTTGAACGGAAGATATTTCCTTTTTCACCGTAGCCCTCTATGGGCTTCCAAATATCACTTTGCCAATTCCACAAGAACAGCCTTAGGGAAAGGCTTCTTGAAGGGAAAGATGTAACTCTGTGAGATGAGTTAACAGAACACAGAGCAGTTTCTCAGAAAGCTTCTTTCCAGTTTTGAACGGAAGATATTTCCCTTTTCACCATATCCCTCTATGGGCTTCCAAATATCACTTTGCCAATTCCACAAGAACAGCCTTAGCGAAAGGCTTCTTGAAGGGAAAGATGTAGCTCTGTGAGATGAATTAACAGAACACAGAGCAGTTTCTCAGAAAGCTTCTTTCCAGTTTTGAACAGAAGATATTTCCTTTTTCACCATAGCCCTCTATGGGCTTCCAAATATCACTTTGCCAATTCCACAACAACAGCCTTAGCGAAAGGCTTCTTGAAGGGAAAGATGTAACTTTGTGAGATGAATTAACAGAACGCAGAGCAGTTTCTCAGAAAGCTTCTTTCCAGTTTTGAACAGAAGATATTTCCTTTTTCACCATAGCACTCTATGGGCTTCCAAATATCCCCTGCCAATTCCACAACAAGAGAGTTAGCGAAAGCCTTCTTGAAGGGAAAGATGTAACTCTGTGAGATGAATTAACAGAACACAGAGCAGTTTCTGAGAAAGCTTCTTTCCAGTTTTGAACGGAAGATATTTCCTTTTTCACCATAGCCCTCTATGGGCTTCCAAATATCACTTTGCCAATTCCACAAGAACAGCCTTAGCGAAAGGCGTCTTGAAGGGAAACATGTAACACTGTGAGATGAATTAACAGAACACAGAGCAGTTTCTCAGAAAGCTTCTTTCCAGTTTTGAACGGAAGATATTTCCTTTTTCACCATAGCCCTCTATGGGCTTCCAAATATCACTTTGTCAATTCGAAAAGAACAGCCTTAGCGAAAGGCTTCTTGAAGGGAAAGATGTAACTCTGTGACACGAATTAACAGAACACAGAGCAGTTTCTCAGAAAGCTTCTTTCCAGTTCTGAACGGAAGATATTTCCTTTTTCACCATTGCCCTCTATGGGCTTCCAAATATCCCTTTGCCAATTCCACAACAACAGCCCTAGCGAAAGGCTTCTTGAAGGGAAAGATGTAACTCTGTGAGATGAATTAACAGAACACAGAGCAGTTTCTCAGAATGCTTCTTTCCAGTTTTGAACGGAAGATATTTCCTATTTCAGCATAGCCCTCTGTGGGCTTCCAAATATCCCTTTGCGAATTCTACAAGAACAGCCTTAGCGAAAGGCTTCTTGAAGGGAAAGATGCAACTCTGTGAGATGAATTAACAGAACACAGAGCAGTTTCTCAGAAAGCTTCTTTCCAGTTTTGAACGGAAGATATTTCCTTTTTCACCATAGCCCTCTATGGGCTTCCAAATATTACTTTGCCAATTCCACTAGAACAGCCTTAGCGAAAGGCTTCTTGAAGGTAAAGATGTAACTCTGTGAGATGAATTAACAAAACACAAAGCAGTTTCTCAGAAAGCTTCTTTCCAGTTTTGAACGGAAGATATTTCCCTTTTCACCATATCCCTCTATGGGCTTCCAAATATCACTTTGCCAATTCCACAAGAACAGCCTTAGCGAAAGGCTTCTTGAAGGGAAAGATGTAGCTCTGTGAGATGAATTAACAGAACACAGAGTAGTTTCTCAGAAAGCTTCTTTCCTGTTTTGAACAGAAGATATTTCCTTTTTCACCATAGCCATCTATGGGCTTCCAAATATCACTTTGCCAATTCCACAAGAACAGCCTTAGCGAAAGGCTTCGTGAAGGGAAAGATGTAACTCTGTGAAATGAATTAATAGAACACAGAGCAGTTTCTCAGAAAGATTCTTTCCAGTTTTGAACGGAAGATATTTCCTTTTTCACCATAGCCGTCTATGGGCTTCCAAATATCCCTTTGGCAATTCCACAAGAACAGCCTCAGCGAAGGGCTTCCTGAAGGGAAAGATGTAACTCTGTGAGACGAATTAACAGAACACAGAGCAGTTTCTCAGAAAGCTTCTTTCCAGTTTTGAACGGAAGATATTTCCTTTTTCACCATAGCCCTCTATGGGCTTCCAAATATCACTTTGCCAATTCCACAAGAACAGCCTTAGCGAAAGGCTTCTTGAAGGGAAACATGTAACACTGTGAGATGAATTAACAGAACACAGAGTATTTTCTCAGAAAGCTTCTTTCCAGTTTTGAACGGAAGATATTTCCTTTTTCACCATAGCCCTCTATGGCCTTCCAAATATCCCTTTGCCAATTCCACAACAACAGCCTTAGCGAAAGGCTTCTTGAAGGGAAAGATGTAACTCTGTGAGATGAATTAACAGAACACAGAGCAGTTTCTCAGAAAGCTTCTTTCCAGTTTTGAACGGAAGATATTTCCTTTTTCACCATAGCCCTCTATGGGCTTCCAAATATGACTTTGCCAATTCCACAAGAACAGCCTTAGCGAAAGGCTTCTTGAAGGGAAAGATGTAACTCTGTGAGATGAATTAACAGAACACAGAGCAGTGTCTCAGAAAGCTTCTTTCCAGGTTTGAACCCAAGCTATTTCCTTTTTCACCATAGCCCCCTAAGTGCTTCCAAATATCACTTTGCCAATTCCACAAGAACAGCCTTAGCGAAAGGTTTCTTGAAGGGAAAGATGTAACTCTGTGAGACGAATTAACAGAACACAGAGCAGTTTCTCAGAAAGCTTCTTTCAAGTTTTGAACGGAAGATATTTCCTTTTTCACCATAGCCCTCTACGGGCTTCCCAATATCCCTTTGCCAATTCCACAAGAACAGCCTTAGCGAAAGGTTTCTTGAAGGAAAGATGTAACTCTGTGAGATGAATTAACAGAACACAGAGCAGTTTCACAGAAAGCTTCTTTCCAGTTTTGAACGGAAGATATTTCCTTTTTCACCATAGCCCTCTATATGCTTCCAAATATCACTTTGCCAATTCCACAAGAACAGCCTTAGCGAAAGGCTTCTTGAAGGGAAAGATGTAACTCTGTGAGATGAATTAACAGAACACAGAGCAGTTTCTCAGAAAGCTTCTTTCCAGTTTTGAACGGAAGATATTTCCTTTTTCACCATAGCCCTCTATGGGCTTCCAAATATCACTTTGTCAATTCGAAAAGAACAGCCTTAGCGAAAGGCTTCTTGAAGGGAAAGATGTAACTCTGTGACACGAATTAACAGAACACAGAGCAGTTTCTCAGAAAGCTTCTTTCCAGTTCTGAACGGAAGATATTTCCTTTTTCACCATTGCCCTCTATGGGCTTCCAAATATCCCTTTGCCAATTCCACAACAACAGCCCTAGCGAAAGGCTTCTTGAAGGGAAAGATGTAACTCTGTGAGATGAATTAACAGAACACAAAGCAGTTTCTCAGAAAGCTTCTTTCCAGTTTTGAACGGAAGATATTTCCCTTTTCACCATATCCCTCTATGGGCTTCCAAATATCACTTTGCCAATTCCACAAGAACAGCCTTAGCGAAAGGCTTCTTGAAGGGAAAGATGTAGCTCTGTGAGATGAATTAACAGAACACAGAGCAGTTTCTCAGAAAGCTTCTTTCCTGTTTTGAACAGAAGATATTTCCTTTTTCACCATAGCCATCTATGGGCTTCCAAATATCACTTTGCCAATTCCACAAGAACAGCCTTAGCGAAAGGCTTTGTGAAGGGAAAGATGTAACTCTGTGAAATGAATTAATAGAACACAGAGCAGTTTTTCAGAAAGATTCTTTCCAGTTTTGAACGGAAGATATTTCCTTTTTCACCATAGCCCTCTATATGCTTCCAAATATCACTTTGCCAATTCCACAAGAACAGCCTTAGCGAAAGGCTTCCTGAAGGGAAAGATGTAACTTTGTGAGATGAATTAACAGAACGCTGAGCAGTTTTTCAGAAAGCTTCTTTCCAGTTTTGAACGGAAGATATTTCCTTTTTCACCGTAACCTTCTATGGGCTTCCAAATATCCCCTGCCAATTCCACAACAAGAGCCTTAGCGAAAGCCTTCTTGAAGGCAAAGATGTAACTCTGTGAGATGAATTAACAGAACACAGAGCAGTTTCTCAGAAAGCTTCTTTCCAGTTTTGAACGGAAGATATTTCCTTTTTCACCATAGCCCTCTATGGGCTTCCAAATATGACTTTGCCAATTCCAAAAGAACGGCCTTAGCGAAAGGCTTCTTGAAGGGAAAGATGTAACTCTGTGAGATGAATTAACAGAACACAGAGCAGTTTCTCAGAAAGCTTCTTTCCAGTTTTGAACGGAAGATATTTCCTTTTTCACCATAGCCCTCTATGGGCTTCCAAATATCTCTTTGCCAATTCCATAAGAACAGCCTTAGCGAAAGGCTTCTTGAAGGGAGACATGTAACTCTGTGAGATGAATTAACAGAACACAGAGCAGTTTCTCAGAAAGCTTCTTTCCAGTTTTGAACGGAAGATATTTCCTTTTTCACCATAGCCCTCAATGGGCTTCCAAATATCAATTTGCCAATTCCACAAAAACAGTCTTAGCGAAAGGCTTCATGAAGGGAAAGATGTAACTCTGTGAGATGAATTAACCGAACACAGAGCAGTTTCTCAGAAAGTTTCTTTACAGTTTTGAACGGAAGATATTTCCTATTTCACCATAGACCTCTATGGGCTTCCAAATATCCCTTTGGCAATTACACAAGAACTGCCTTAGCGAAAGGCTTCTTGAAGGGAAAGATGCAACTCTGTGAGATGAATTAACAGAACACAGAGCAGTTTTTCAGAAAGCTTCTTTCCAATTTTGAACGGAAGATATTTCCTTTTTCACCGTAGCCCTCTATGGGCTTCCAAATATCACTTTGCCAATTCCACAAGAACAGCCTTAGGGAAAGGCTTCTTGAAGGGAAAGATGTAACTCTGTGAGATGAGTTAACAGAACACAGAGCAGTTTCTCAGAAAGCTTCTTTCCAGTTTTGAACGGAAGATATTTCCCTTTTCACCATATCCCTCTATGGGCTTCCAAATATCACTTTGCCAATTCCACAAGAACAGCCTTAGCGAAAGGCTTCTTGAAGGGAAAGATGTAGCTCTGTGAGATGAATTAACAGAACACAGAGCAGTTTCTCAGAAAGCTTCTTTCCAGTTTTGAACAGAAGATATTTCCTTTTTCACCATAGCCCTCTATGGGCTTCCAAATATCACTTTGCCAATTCCACAACAACAGCCTTAGCGAAAGGCTTCTTGAAGGGAAAGATGTAACTTTGTGAGATGAATTAACAGAACGCAGAGCAGTTTCTCAGAAAGCTTCTTTCCAGTTTTGAACGGAAGATATTTCCTTTTTCACCATAGCCCTCTATGGGCTTCCAAATATCCCCTGCCAATTCCACAACAAGAGAGTTAGCGAAAGCCTTCTTGAAGGGAAAGATGTAACTCTGTGAGATGAATTAACAGAACACAGAGCAGTTTCTCAGAAAGCTTCTTTCCAGTTTTGAACGGAAGATATTTCCTTTTTCACCATAGCCCTCTATGGGCTTCCAAATATGACTTTGCCAATTCCATAAGAACGGCCTTAGCGAAAGGCTTCTTGAAGGGAAAGATGTAACTCTGTGAGACGAAATAACAGAACGCAGAGAAGTTTCTCAGAAAGCTTCTTTCCAGTTTTGAACGGAAGATATTTCCTTTTTCACCATAACCCTCTACGGGCTTCCAAATATCCCTTTGCCAATTCCACAAGAACAGCCTTAGCGAAAGGCTTCTTGAAGGGAAAGATGTAACTCTGTGAGATGAATTAACAGAACACAGAGCAGTTTCTCAGAAAGCTTCTTTCCAGTTTTGAACGGAAGATATTTCCTTTTTCACCGTAGCCCTCTATATGCTTCCAGATATCCCTTTGGCAATTCCACAAGAACAGCCTTAGCGAAAGGCTTCTTGAAGGGAAAGATGTAACTCTGTGAGATGAATTAACAGAACACAGAACAGTTTCTCAGAAAGCTTCTTTCCAGTTTTGAACGGAAGATATTTCCTTTTTCACCATAGCCCTCAATGGGCTTCCAAATATCACTTTGCCAATTCCACAAGAACAGCCTTAGCGAAAGGCTTCATGAAGGGAAAGATGTAACTCTGTGAGATGAATAAACAGAACACAGAGCAGTTTCTCAGAAAGCTTCTTTCCAGTTTTGAACGGAAGATATTTCCTATTTCAGCATAGCCCTCTATGGGCTTCCAAATATCCCTTTGCGAATTCCACAAGAACAGCCTTAGCGAAAGGCTTCTTTAAGGGAAAGATGCAACTCTGTAAGATGAATTAACAGAACACAGAGCAGTTTCTCAGAAAGCTTCTTTCCAGTTTTGAACGGAAGATATTTCCTTTTTCACCATAGCCCTCTATGGGCTTCCAGATATCACTTTGCCAATTCCACAAGAACAGCCTTAGCGAAAGGCTTCTTGAAGGGAAAGATGTAACTCTGTGAGATGAATTAACAGAACACAGAGCAGTTTCTCAGAAAGCTTCTTTCCAGTTTTGAACGGAAGATATTTCCCTTTTCACCATATCCCTCTATGGGCTTTCAAATATCACTTTGCCAATTCCACAAGAACAGCCTTAGCGAAAGGCTTCTTGAAGGGAAAGATGTAGCTCTGTGAGATGAATTAACAGAACACAGAGCAGTTTCTCAGAAAGCTTCTTTCCAGTTTTGAACAGAAGATATTTCCTTTTTCACCATAGCCCTCTATGGGCTTCCAAATATGACTTTGCCAATTCCACAAGAACAGCCTAAGCGAAAGGCTTCATGAAGGGAAAGATGTAACTCTGTGAGATGAATTAATAGAACGCAGAGCAGTTTCTCAGAAAGATTCTTTCCAGTTTTGAACGGAAGATATTTCCTTTTTCAACATAGCCCTCTATATGCTTCCAAATATCACTTTGCCAATTCCACAAGAACAGCCTTAGCGTAAGGCTTCTTGAAGGGAAAGATCTAACTCTGTGAGATGAATTAACAGAACACAGAGCAGTTTCTGAGAAAGCTTCTTTCCAGTTTTGAACGGAAGATATTTCCTTTTTCACCATAGCCCTCTATGGGCTTCCAAATATCACTTTGCCAATTCCACAAGAACAGCCTTAGCGAAAGGCTTCTTGAAGGGAAACATGTAACATTGTGAGATGAATTAACAGAACACAGAGCAGTTTCTCAGAAAGCTTCTTTCCAGTTTTGAACGGAAGATATTTCCTTTTTCACCATAGCCCTCTATGGGCTTCCAAATATCACTTTGTCAATTCGAAAAGAACAGCCTTAGCGAAAGGCTTCTTGAAGGGAAAGATGTAACTCTGTGACACGAATTAACAGAACACAGAGCAGTTTCTCAGAAAGCTTCTTTCCAGTTCTGAACGGAAGATATTTCCTTTTTCACCATTGCCCTCTATGGGCTTCCAAATATCCCTTTGCCAATTCCACAACAACAGCCCTAGCGAAAGGCTTCTTGAAGGGAAAGATGTAACTCTGTGAGATGAATTAACAGAACACAGAGCAGTTTCTCAGAATGCTTGTTTCCAGTTTTGAACGGAAGATATTTCCTATTTCAGCATAGCCCTCTGTGGGATTCCAAATATCCCTTTGCGAATTCTACAAGAACAGCCTTAGCGAAAGGCTTCTTGAAGGGAAAGATGCAACTCTGTGAGATGAATTAACAGAACACAGAGCAGTTTCTCAGAAAGCTTCTTTCCCGTTTTGAACGGAAGATATTTCCTTTTTCACCATAGCCCTCTATGGGCTTCCAAATATTACTTTGCCAATTCCACTAGAACAGCCTTAGCGAAAGGCTTCTTGAAGGTAAAGATGTAACTCTGTGAGATGAATTAACAAAACACAAAGCAGTTTCTCAGAAAGCTTCTTTCCAGTTTTGAACGGAAGATATTTCCCTTTTCACCATATCCCTCTATGGGCTTCCAAATATCACTTTGCCAATTCCACAAGAACAGCCTTAGCGAAAGGCTTCTTGAAGGGAAAGATGTAGCTCTGTGAGATGAATTAACAGAACACAGAGCAGTTTCTCAGAAAGCTTCTTTCCTGTTTTGAACAGAAGATATTTCCTTTTTCACCATAGCCATCTATGGGCTTCCAAATATCACTTTGCCAATTCCACAAGAACAGCCTTAGCGAAAGGCTTCGTGAAGGGAAAGATGTAACTCTGTGAAATGAATTAATAGAACACAGAGCAGTTTCTCAGAAAGATTCTTTCCAGTTTTGAACGGAAGATATTTCCTTTTTCACCATAGCCCTCTATATGCTTCCAAATATCACTTTGCCAATTCCACAAGAACAGCCTTAGCGAAGGGCTTCCTGAAGGGAAAGATGTAACTTTGTGAGATGAATTAACAGAACGCTGAGCAGTTTTTCAGAATGCTTCTTTCCAGTTTTGAACGGAAGATATTTCCTTTTTCACCGTAGCCCTCTATGGGCTTCCAAATATCCCCTGCCAATTCCACAACAAGAGCCTTAGCGAAAGCCTTCTTGAAGGCAAAGATGTAACTCTGTGAGATGAATTAACAGAACACAGAGCAGTTTCTCAGAAAGCTTCTTTCCAGTTTTGAACGGAAGATATTTCCTTTTTCACCATAGCCTTCTATGGGCTTCCAAATATCTCTTTGCCAATTCCACAAGAACAGCCTTAGCGAAAGGCTTCTTGAAGGGAAAGATGTAACTCTGTGAGATGAATTAACAGAACACAGAGCAGTTTCTCAGAAAGCTTCTTTCCAGTTTTGAAGGGAAGATATTTCCTTTTTCACCGTAGCCCTCAATGGGCTTCCAAATATCAATTTGCCAATTCCACAAAAACAGTCTTAGCGAAAGGCTTCATGAAGGGAAAGATGTAACTCTGTGAGATGAATTAACCGAACACAGAGCAGTTTCTCAGAAAGTTTCTTTACAGTTTTGAACGGAAGATATTTCCTATTTCACCATAGACCTCTATGGGCTTCCAAATATCCCTTTGGCAATTCCACAAGAACAGCCTTAGCGAAAGGCTTCTTGAAGGGAAAGATGCAACTCTGTGAGATGAATTAACAGAACACAGAGCAGTTTTTCAGAAAGCTTCTTTCCAGTTTTGAACGGAAGATATTTCCTTTTTCACCGTAGCCCTCTATGGGCTTCCAAATATCACTTTGCCAATTCCACAAGAACAGCCTTAGCGAAAGGCTTCTTGAAGGGAAAGATGTAACTCTGTGAGATGAATTAACAGAACACAGAGCAGTTTCTCAGAAAGCTTCTTTCCAATTTTGAACGTAACATATTTCCTTTTTCACCAGAGCCCTCTATGGGCTTCCAAATATGACTTTGCCAATTCCACAAAAGCAGCCTTAGCGAAAGGCTTCTTGAAGGGAAAGATGTAACTCTGTGAGATGAATTAACAGAACACAGATCAGTTTCGCAGAAAGCTTCTTTCCAGTTTTGAACGGAAGATATTTACTTTTTCACCATAGCCCTCTATGGGCTTCCAAATATCACTTTGCCAATTCCACAACAACAGCCTTAGCGAAAGGCTTCTTGAAGGGAAAGATGTAACTCTGTGAGATGAATTAACAGAACACAGAGCAGTTTCTCAGAAAGCTTCTTTCCAGTTTTGAACGGAAGCTATTTCCTTTTTCACCATAGCCCTCTATGGGCTTCAAAATATCCCCTGCCAATTCCACAACAAGAGAGTTAGCGAAAGCCTTCTTGAAGGGAAAGATGTAACTCTGTGAGATGAATTAACAGAACACAGAGCAGTTTCTCAGAAAGCTTCTTTCCAGTTTTGAACGGAAGATATTTCCTTTTTCACCATAGCCCTCTATGGGCTTCCAAATATGACTTTGCAAATTCCAAAAGAACGGCCTTAGCGAAAGGCTTCTTGAAGGGAAAGATGTAACTCTGTGAGACGAAATAACAGAACACAGAGAAGTTTCTCAGAAAGCTTCTTTCCAGTTTTGAACGGAAGATATTTCCTTTTTCACCCTAGCCCTCTACGGGCTTCCAAATATCCCTTTGCCAATTCCACAAGAACAGCCTTAGCGAAAGGCTTCTTGAAGGGAAAGATGTAACTCTGTGAGATGAACTAACAGAACACAGAGCAGTTTCTCAGAAAGCTTCTTTCCAGTTTTGAACGGAAGATATTTCCTTTTTCACCATAGCCCTCTATATGCTTCCAGATATCCCCTTGGCAATTCCACAAGAACAGCCTTAGCGAAAGGCTTCTTTAAGGGAAAGATGTAACTCTGTGAGATGAATTAACAGAACACAGAACAGTTTCTCAGAAAGCTTCTTTCCAGTTTTGAACGGAAGATATTTCCTTTTTCACCATAGCCCTCAATGGGCTTCCAAATATCACTTTGCCAATTCCACAAGAACAGCCTTAGCGAAAGGCTTCATGAAGGGAAAGATGTAACTCTGTGAGATGAATTAACAGAACACAGAGCAGTTTCTCAGAAAGCTTCTTTCCAGTTTTGAACGGAAGATATTTCCTATTTCACCATAGCCCTCAATGGGCTTCCAAATATCCCTTTGGCAATTCCACAAGAACAGCCTTAGCGAAAGGCTTCTTGAAGGTAAAGATGCAACTCTGTGAGATGAATTAACAGAACACAGAGCAGTTTCTCAGAAAGCTTCTTTCCAGTTTTGAACGGAAGATATTTCCTTTTTCACCATAGCCCTCTATGGGCTTCCAAATATCACTTTGTCAATTCCAAAAGAACAGCCTTAGCGAAAGGCTTCTTGAAGGGAAAGATGTAACTCTGTGAGATGAATTAACAGAACACAGAGCAGTTTCTCAGAAAGCTGCTTTCCAGTTTTGAACGGAAGATATTTCCTTTTTCACCATAGCCCTCTATGGGCTTCCAAATATCACTCTGCCAATTCCACAAGAAGAGCCTTAGCGAAAGGCTTCTTGAAGGGAAAGATGTAACTTTGTGAGATGAATTAACAGAACACAGAGCAGTTTCTCAGAAACCTTCTTTCCTGTTTTGAACGGAAGATATTTCCCTTTTCACCATAGCCCTCTATGGGCTTCCAAATATGACTTTGCGAATTCCACAAGAAAAGCCTTAGCGAAAGGCACCTTGAAGGGAAAGATGTAACTCTGTGAGATGAATTAACAGAACACAGATCAGTTTCGCAGAAAGCTTCTTTCCAGTTTTGAACGGAAGATATTTACTTTTTCACCATAGCCCTCTATGGGCTTCCAAATATCACTTTGCCAATTCCACAACAACAGCCTTAGCGAAAGGCTTCTTGAAGGGAAAGATGTAACTCTGTGAGATGAATTAACAGAACACAGAGCAGTTTCTCAGAAAGCTTCTTTCCAGTTTTGAACGGAAGCTATTTCCTTTTTCACCATAGCCCTCTATGGGCTTCAAAATATCCCCTGCCAATTCCACAACAAGAGAGTTAGCGAAAGCCTTCTTGAAGGGAAAGATGTAACTCTGTGAGATGAATTAACAGAACACAGAGCAGTTTCTCAGAAAGCTTCTTTCCAGTTTTGAACGGAAGATATTTCCTTTTTCACCATAGCCCTCTATGGGCTTCCAAATATGACTTTGCAAATTCCAAAAGAACGGCCTTAGCGAAAGGCTTCTTGAAGGGAAAGATGTAACTCTGTGAGACGAAATAACAGAACACAGAGAAGTTTCTCAGAAAGCTTCTTTCCAGTTTTGAACGGAAGATATTTCCTTTTTCACCCTAGCCCTCTACGGGCTTCCAAATATCCCTTTGCCAATTCCACAAGAACAGCCTTAGCGAAAGGCTTCTTGAAGGGAAAGATGTAACTCTGTGAGATGAACTAACAGAACACAGAGCAGTTTCTCAGAAAGCTTCTTTCCAGTTTTGAACGGAAGATATTTCCTTTTTCACCATAGCCCTCTATATGCTTCCAGATATCCCCTTGGCAATTCCACAAGAACAGCCTTAGCGAAAGGCTTCTTTAAGGGAAAGATGTAACTCTGTGAGATGAATTAACAGAACACAGAACAGTTTCTCAGAAAGCTTCTTTCCAGTTTTGAACGGAAGATATTTCCTTTTTCACCATAGCCCTCAATGGGCTTCCAAATATCACTTTGCCAATTCCACAAGAACAGCCTTAGCGAAAGGCTTCATGAAGGGAAAGATGTAACTCTGTGAGATGAATTAACAGAACACAGAGCAGTTTCTCAGAAAGCTTCTTTCCAGTTTTGAACGGAAGATATTTCCTATTTCACCATAGCCCTCAATGGGCTTCCAAATATCCCTTTGGCAATTCCACAAGAACAGCCTTAGCGAAAGGCTTCTTGAAGGTAAAGATGCAACTCTGTGAGATGAATTAACAGAACACAGAGCAGTTTCTCAGAAAGCTTCTTTCCAGTTTTGAACGGAAGATATTTCCTTTTTCACCATAGCCCTCTATGGGCTTCCAAATATCACTTTGTCAATTCCAAAAGAACAGCCTTAGCGAAAGGCTTCTTGAAGGGAAAGATGTAACTCTGTGAGATGAATTAACAGAACACAGAGCAGTTTCTCAGAAAGCTGCTTTCCAGTTTTGAACGGAAGATATTTCCTTTTTCACCATAGCCCTCTATGGGCTTCCAAATATCACTCTGCCAATTCCACAAGAAGAGCCTTAGCGAAAGGCTTCTTGAAGGGAAAGATGTAACTTTGTGAGATGAATTAACAGAACACAGAGCAGTTTCTCAGAAACCTTCTTTCCTGTTTTGAACGGAAGATATTTCCCTTTTCACCATAGCCCTCTATGGGCTTCCAAATATGACTTTGCGAATTCCACAAGAAAAGCCTTAGCGAAAGGCACCTTGAAGGGAAAGATGTAACTCTGTGAGATGAATTAACAGAACACAGAGCAGTTTCTCAGAAAGCTTCTTTCCAGTTTTGAACGGAAGGTATTTCCTTTTTACCCATAGCCCTCTATGGGCTTCCAAATATCACTTTGCCTATTCCACAAGAACAGCCTTAGCGAAAGGCTTTTGAAGGGAAAGATGTAACTCTGTGAGACGAATTAACAGTACACAGAGCAGTTTCTCAGAAAGCTTCTTTCCAGTTTTGAACGGAAGATATTTCCTTTTTCACCATAGCCCTCTATGGGCTTCCAAATATCCCTTTGCCAATTCCACAACAACAGCCTTAGCGAAAGGCTTCTTGAAGGGAAAGATGTAAATCTGTGAGATGAATTAACAGAACACAGAGCAGTTTCTCAGAAAGCTTCTTTCCAGTTTTGAACGGAAGATATTTCCTATTTCAGCATAGCCCTCTATGGGCTTCCAAATATCCCTTTGCGAATTCCACAAGAACAGCCTTAGCGAAAGGCTTCTTTAAGGGAAAGATGCAACTCTGTAAGATGAATTAACAGAACACAGAGCAGTTTCTCAGAAAGCTTCTTTCCAGTTTTGAACGGAAGATATTTCCTTTTTCACCATAGCCCTCTATGGCCTTCCAAATATCACTTTGCCAATTCCACAAGAACAGCCTTAGCGAAAGGCTTCTTGAAGGGAAAGATGTAACTCTGTGAGATGAATTAACAGAACACAGAGCAGTTTCTCAGAAAGCTTCTTTCCAGTTTTGAACGGAAGATATTTCCCTTTTCACCATATCCCTCTATGGGCTTTCAAATATCACTTTGCCAATTGCACAAGAACAGCCTTAGCGAAAGGCTTCTTGAAGGGAAAGATGTAGCTCTGTGAGATGAATTAACAGAACACAGAGCCGTTTCTCAGAAAGCTTCTTTCCAGTTTTGAACGGAAGATAGTTCCTTTTTCACCATAGCCCTCTATGGGCTTCCAAATATCACTTTGCCAATTGCACAAGAACAGCCTTAGAGAAAAGCTTCTTGAAAGGAAAGATGTAACCCTGTGAGATGAATTAACAGAACACAGAGCAGTTTCTCAGAAAGCTTCTTTCCAGTTTTGAAAGGAAGATATTTCCTTTTTCACCATAGCCCTCAATGGGCTTCCAAATATCAATTTGCCAATTCCACAAAAACAGCCTTAGCGAAAGGCTTCATGAAGGCAAAGATGTAACTCTGTGAGATGAATTAACAGAACACAGAGCAGTTTCTCAGAAAGCTTCTTTCCAGTTTTGAACGAAAGATATTTCCTATTTCACCATAGACCTCTATGGGCTTCCAAGTATCCCTTTGGCAATTCCACAAGAACAGCCTTAGCGAAAGGCTTCATGAAGGGAAAGATATAACTCTGTGAGATGAATTAACAGAACACAGAGCAGTTTCTCAGAAAGCTTCTTTCCAATTTTGAACGGAAGATATTTCCTTTTTCACCATAGCCTTCTATGGGCTTCCAAATATGACTTTGCCAATTCCAAAAGAACGGCCTTAGCGAAAGGCTTCTTGACGGGAAAGATGTAACTCTGTGAGATGAATTAACAGAACACAGAGCAGTTTCTCAGAAAGCTTCTTTCCAGTTTTGAACGGAAGATATTTCCTTTTTCACCATAGCCCTCTATGGGCTTCCAAATATCTCTTTGCCAATTCCACAAGAACAGCCTTAGCGAAAGGCTTCTTGAAGGGAAAGATGTAACTCTGTGAGATGAATTAACAGAACACAGAGCAGTTTCTCAGAAAGCTTCTTTCCAGTTTTGAACGGAAGATATTTCCTTTTTCACCGTAGTCCTCAATGGGCTTCCAAATATCAATTTGCCAATTCCACAAAAACAGTCTTAGCGAAAGGCTTCATGAAGGGAAAGATGTAACTCTGTGAGATGAATTAACCGAACACAGAGCAGTTTCTCAGAAAGTTTCTTTACAGTTTTGAACGGAAGATATTTCCTATTTCACCATAGACCTCTATGGGCTTCCAAATATCCCTTTGGCAATACCACAAGAACAGCCTTAGCGAAAGGCTTCTTGAAGGGAAAGATGCAACTCTGTGAGATGAATTAACAGAACACAGAGCAGTTTTTCAGAAAGCTTCTTTCCAGTTTTGAACGGAAGGTATTTCCTTTTTCACCGTAGCCCTCTATGGGCTTCCAAATATCACTTTGCCAATTCCACAAGAACAGCCTTAGCGAAAGGCTTCTTGAAGGGAAAGATGTAACTCTGTGAGATGAATTAACAGAACACAGAGCAGTTTCTCAGAAAGCTTCTTTCCAGTTTTGAACGTAACATATTTCCTTTTTCACCAGAGCCCTCTATGGGCTTCCAAATATGACTTTGCCAATTCCACAAGAGCAGCCTTAGCGAAAGGCTTCTTGAAGGGAAAGATATAACTCTGTGAGATGAATTAACAGAACACAGATCAGTTTCGCAGAAAGCTTCTTTCCAGTTTTGAACGGAAGATATTTACTATTTCACCATAGCCCTCTATGGTCTTCCAAATATCACTTTGCCAATTCCACAACAACAGCATTAGCGAAAGGCTTCTTGAAGGGAAAGATGTAACTCTGTGAGATGAATTAACAGAACACAGAGCAGTTTCTCAGAAAGCTTCTTTCCAGTTTTGAACGGAAGCTATTTCCTTTTTCACCATAGCCCTCTATGGGCTTCCAAATATGACTTTGCCAATTTCACAAGAACAGCCTTAGCGAAAGGCTTCTTGAAGGGAAAGATATAACTCTGTGAGACGAATTAACAGAACACAGAGCAGTTTCTCAGAAAGCTTCTTTCCAGTTTTGAACGGAAGATATTTCCTTTTTCACCGTAACCCTCTACGGGCTTCCAAATATCCCTTTGCCAATTCCACAAGAACAGCCTTAGCGAAAGGCTTCTTGAAGGGAAAGATGTAACTGTGTGAGATGAATTAACAGAACACAGAGCAGTTTCTCAGAAAGCTTCTTTCCAGTTTTGAACGGAAGATATTTCCTATTTCACCATAGCCCTCTATGGGCTTCCAAATATCCCTTTGGCAATTCCACAAGAACAGCCTTAGCAAAAGGCTTCTTGAAGGGAAAGATGCAACTCTGTGAGATGAATTTACAGAACACAGAGCAGTTACTCAGAAAGCTTCTTTCCATTTTTGAACGGAAGCTACTTCCTTTTTCACCATAGCCCTTTATGGGCTTCCAAATATCACTTTGCCAATTCCACAAGAACAGACTTAGCGAAAGGCTTCTTGAAGGGAAAGATGTAACTCTGTGAGACGAATTAACAGAACACAGAGCAGTTTCTCAGAAAGCTTCTTTCCAGTTTTGAACGGAAGATATTTCCTTTTTCACCATAGCCCTCTATGGCCTTCCAAATATCCCTTTGCCAATTCCACAACAACAGCCTTAGCGAAAGGCTTCTTGAAGGGAAAGATGTAACTCTGTGAGATGAATTAACAGAACACAGAGCAGTTTCTCAGAAAGCTTCTTTCCAGTTTTGAACGGAAGATATTTCCTATTTCAGCATAGCCCTCTAAGGGCTTCCAAATATCCCTTTGCGAATTCCACAAGAACAGCCTTAGCGAAAGGTTTCTTTAAGGGAAAGATGCAACTCTGTGAGATGAATTAACAGAACACAGAGCAGTTTCTCAGAAAGCTTCTTTCTAGTTTTGAAAGGAAGATATTTCCTTTTTCACCATAGACCTCTATGGGCTTCCAAATATCACTTTGCCAATTCCACAAGAACAGCCTTAGCGAAAGGCTTCTTGAAGGGAAAGATGTAACTCTGTGAGATGAATTAACAGAACACAGAGCAGTTTCTCAGAAAGCTTCTTTCCAGTTTTGAACGGAAGATATTTCCTTTTTCACCATAGCCCTCTATGGGCTTCCAAATATCACTTTGCCAATTCCACAACAACAGCCTTAGCGAAAGGCTTCTTGAAGGGAAAGATGTAACTTTGTGAGATGAATTAACAGAACGCTGAGCAGTTTTTGAGAATGCTTCTTTCCAGTTTTGAACGGATGATATTTCCTTTTTCACCGTAGCCCTCTATGGGCTTCCAAATATCCCCTGCCAATTCCACAACAAGAGCCTTAGCGAAAGCCTTCTTGAAGGCAAAGATGTAACTCTGTGAGATGAATTAACAGAACACAGAGCAGTTTCTCAGAAAGCTTCTTTCCAGTTTTGAACGGAAGATATTTCCTTTTTCACCATAGCCCTCTATGGGCTTCCAAATATGACTTTGCCAATTCCAAAAGAACGGCCTTAGCGAAAGGCTTCTTGAAAGGAAAGATGTAACTCTGTGAGATGAATTAACAGAACACAGAGCAGTTTCTCAGAAAGCTTCTTTCCAGTTTTGAACGGAAGATATTTCCTTTTTCACCATAGCCCTCTATGGGCTTCCAAATATCACTTTGCCAATTCCACAAGAACAGCCTTAGCGAAAGGCTTCTTGAAGGGAAAGATGTAACTCTGTGAGATGAATTAACAGAACACAGAGCAGTTTCTCAGAAAGCTTCTTTCCAGTTTTGAACGGAAGATAATTCCTTTTTCACCATAGCCCTCAATGGGCTTCCAAATATCAATTTGCCAATTCCACAAAAACAGTCTTAGCGAAAGGCTTCATGAAGGGAAAGATGTAACTCTGTGAGATGAATTAACCGAACACAGAGCAGTTTCTCAGAAAGTTTCTTTACAGTTTTGAACGGAAGATATTTCCTATTTCACCATAGACCTCTATGGGCTTCCAAATATCCCTTTGGCAATTCCACAAGAACAGCCTTAGCGAAAGGCTTCTTGAAGGGAAAGATGTAACTCTGTGAGATGAATTAACAGAACACAGAGCAGTTTTTCAGTAAGCTTCTTTCCAGTTTTGAACGGAAGATATTTCCTTTTTCACCGTAGCCCTCTATGGGCTTCCAAATATCACTTTGCCAATTCCACAAGAACAGCCTTAGCGAAAGGCTTCTTGAAGGGAAAGATGTAACTCTGTGAGATGAATTAACAGAACACAGAGCAGTTTCTCAGAAAGCTTCTTTCCAGTTTTGAACGTAACATATTTCCTTTTTCACCAGAGCCCTCTATGGGCTTCCAAATATGACTTTGCCAATTCCACAAGAGCAGCCTTATCGAAAGGCTTCTTGAAGGGAAAGATGTAACTCTGTGAGATGAATTAACAGAACACAGATCAGTTTCGCAGAAAGCTTCTTTCCAGTTTTGAACGGAAGATATTTACTTTTTCACCATAGCCCTCTATGGGCTTCCAAATATCACTTTGCCAATTCCACAACAACAGCCTTAGCGAAAGGCTTCTTGAAGGGAAAGATGTAACTCTGTGAGATGAATTAACAGAACACAGAGCAGTTTCTCAGAAAGCTTCTTTCCAGTTTTGAACGGAAGATATTTCCTTTTTCACCATAGCCCTCTATGGGCTTCCAAATATGACTTTGCCAATTCCACAAGAACAGCCTTAGCGAAAGGCTTCTTGAAGGGAAAGATGTAACTCTGTGAGATGAATTAACAGAACACAGAGCAGTTTCTCAGAAAGCTTCTTTCCAGTTTTGAACGGAAGATATTTCCTATTTCACCATAGCCCTCTATGGGATTCCAAATGTCCCTTTGGAAATTCCACAAGAACAGCCGTAGCGAAAGGCTTCTTGAAGGGAAAGATGCAACTCTGTGAGATGAATTAACAGAACACAGAGCAGTTTCTCAGAAAGCTTCTTTCCAGTTTTGAACGGAAGATATTTCCTTTTTCACCATAGTCCTCTATGGGCTTCCAAATATCACTTTGCCAATTCCACAAGAACAGCCTTACCGAAAGGCTTCTTGAAGGGAAACATGTAACACTGTGAGATGAATTAACAGAACACAGAGTAGTTTCTCAGAAAGCTTCTTTCCAGTTTTGAACGGAAGATATTTCGTTTTTCACCATAGCCCTCTTTGGGCTTCCAAATATCACTTTGACAATTCCACAAGAACAGCCGTAGCGAAAGGCTTCTTGAAGGGAAAGATGTAACTCTGTGAGATGAATTAACAGAACACAGAGCAGTTTCTCAGAAAGCTTCTTTCCAGGTTTGAACACAAGCTATTTCCTTTTTCAACATAGCCCACTAAGGGCTTCCAAATATCACTTTGCCAATTCCACAAGAACAGCCTTAGCGAAAGGCTTCTTGAAGGGAAAGATGTAACTCTGTGAGACGAAATAACAGAACACAGAGAAGTTTCTCAGAAAGCTTCTTTCCAGTTTTGAACGGAAGATATTTCCTTTTTCACCATAGCCCTCTACGGGCTTCCAAATATCCCTTTGCCAATTCCACAAGAACAGCCTTAGCGAAAGGCTTCTTGAAGGGAAAGATGTAACTCTGTGAGACGAATTAACAGAACACAGAGCAGTTTCTCAGAAAGCTTCTTTCCAGTTTTGAACGGAAGATATTTCCTTTTTCACCATAGCCCTCTATATGCTTCCAAATATCCCTTTGGCAATTCCACAAGAACAGCCTAAGCGAAAGGCTTCTTGAAGGGAATGATGTAACTCTGTGAGATGAATTAACAGAACACAGAACAGTTTCTCAGAAAGCTTCTTTCCAGTTTTGAACGGAAGATATTTCCTTTTTCACCATAGCCCTCAATGTGCTTCCAAATATCACTTTGCCAATTCCACAAGAACAGCCTTAGCGAAAGGCTTCATGAAGGGAAAGATGTAACTTTGTGAGATGAATTAACAGAACACAGAGCAGTTTCTCAGAAAGCTTCTTTCCAGTTTTGAACGGAAGATATTTCCTTTTTCACCATAGCCCTCTATGGGCTTCCAAATATCCCTTTGCCAATTCCACAACAACAGCCTTAGCGAAAGGCTTCTTGAAGGGAAAGATGTAACTCTGTGAGATGAATTAACAGAACACAGAGCAGTTTCTCAGAAAGCTTCTTTCCAGTTTTGAACGGAAGATATTTCCTATTTCAGCATAGCCCTCTATGGGCTTCCAAATCTCCCTTTGCGAATTCCACAAGAACAGCCTTAGCGAAAGGCTTCTTTAAGGGAAAGATGCAACTCTGTGAGATGAATTAACAGAACACAGAGCAGTTTCTCAGAAAGCTTCTTTCTAGTTTTGAACGGAAGATATTTCCTTTTTCACCATAGACCTCTATGGGCTTCCAAATATCCCTTTGCCAATTCCACAAGAACAGCCTTAGCGAAAGGCTTCTTGAAGGGAAAGATGTAACTCTGTCAGGTGAAGTAACAGAACACAGAGCAGTTTCTCAGAAAGCTTCTTTCCAGTTTTGAACGGAAGATATTTCCCTTTTCACCATATCCCTCTATGGGCTTCCAAATATCACTTTGCCAATTCCACAAGAACAGCCTTAGCGAAAGGCTTCTTGAAGGGAAAGATGTAGCTCTGTGAGATGAATTAACAGAACACAGAGCAGTTTCTCAGAAAGCTTCTTTCCAGTTTTGAACAGAAGATATTTTCTTTTTCACCATAGCCCTCTATGGGCTTCCAAATATCACTTTGCCAATTCCACAACAACAGCCTTAGCGAAAGGCTTCTTGAAGGGAAAGATGTAACTTTGTGAGATGAATTAACAGAACGCAGAGCAGTTTCTCAGAAAGCTTCTTTCCAGTTTTGAACGGAAGATATTTCCTTTTTCACCATAGCCCTCTATGGGCTTCCAAATATCACTCTGCCAATTCCACAAGAAGAGCCTTAGCGAAAGGCTTCTTGAAGGGAAAGATGTAACTTTGTGAGATGAATTAACAGAACACAGAGCAGTTTCTCAGAAACCTTCTTTCCTGTTTTGAACGGAAGATATTTCCCTTTTCAACATAGCCCTCTATGGGCTTCCAAATATGACTTTGCCAATTCCACAAGAAAAGCCTTAGCGAAAGGCTTCTTGAAGGGAAAGATGTAACTCTGTGATATGAATTAACAGAACACAGAGCAGTTTCTCAGAAAGCTTCTTTCCAGTTTTGAACGGAAGGTATTTCCTTTTTACCCATAGACCTCTATGGGCTTCCAAATATCACTTTGCCAATTCCACAAGAACAGCCTTAGCGAAAGGCTTCTTGAAGGGAAAGATGTAACTCTGTGAGACGAATTAACAGAACACAGAGCAGTTTCTCAGAAAGCTTCTTTCCAGTTTTGAACGGAAGATATTTCCTTTTTCACCATAGCCCTCTATGGGCTTCCAAATATCCCTTTGCCAATTCCACAACAACAGCCTTAGCGAAAGGCTTCTTGAAGGGAAAGATGTAAATCTGTGAGATGAATTAACAGAACACAGAGCAGTTTCTCAGAAAGCTTCTTTCCAGTTTTGAACGGAAGATATTTCCTATTTCAGCATAGCCCTCTATGGGCTTCCAAATATCCCTTTGCGAATTCCACAAGAACAGCCTTAGCGAAAGGCTTCTTTAAGGGAAAGATGCAACTCTGTAAGATGAATTAACAGAACACAGAGCAGTTTCTCAGAAAGCTTCTTTCCAGTTTTGAACGGAAGATATTTCCTTTTTCACCATAGCCCTCTATGGGCTTCCAAATATCACTTTGCCAATTCCACAAGAACAGCCTTAGCGAAAGGCTTCTTGAAGGGAAAGATGTAACTCTGTGAGATGAATTAACAGAACACAGAGCAGTTTCTCAGAAAGCTTCTTTCCAGTTTTGAACGGAAGATATTTCCCTTTTCACCATATCCCTCTATGGGCTTTCAAATATCACTTTGCCAATTCCACAAGAACACCTTAGCGAAAGGCTTCTTGAAGGGAAAGATGTAGCTCTGTGAGATGAATTAACAGAACACAGAGCAGTTTCTCAGAAAGCTTCTTTCCAGTTTTCAACGGAAGATATTTCCTTTTTCACCATAGCCCTCTATGGGCTTCCAAATATCACTTTGCAAATTCCACAAGAACAGCCTTAGCGAAAGGCTTCTTGAAGGGAAAGATGTAACTCTGTGAGATGAATTAACAGAACACAGAGCAGTTTCTCAGAAAGCTTCTTTCCAGGTTTGAACGCAAGCTATTTCCTTTTTCACCATACCCCACTAAGGGCTTCCAAATATCACTTTGCCAATTCCACAAGAACAGCCTTAGCGAAAGGCTTCTTGAAGGGAAAGATGTAACTCTGTGAGATGAATTAACAGAACACAGAGCAGTTTCTCAGAAAGCTTCTTTCCAGTTCTGAACGGAAGATATTTCCTTTTTCACCATAGCCCTCTATGGGCTTGCAAATATGACTTTGCCAATTCCACAAGAACAGCCTTAGCGAAAGGCTTCTTGAAGTGAAAGATGTAACTCTGTGTGATGAATTAAGAGAACACAGATCAGTTTCGCAGAAAGCTTCTTTCCAGTTTTGAACGGAAGATATTTCCTTTTTCACCATAGCCCTCTTTGGGCTTCCAAATATCACTTTGCCAATTCCACAACAACAGCCTTAGCGAAAGGTTTCTTGAAGGGAAAGATGTAACTCTGTGAGATGAATTAACAGAACACAGAGCAGTTTCTCAGAAAGCTCCTTTCCACTTTTGAACGGAAGCTATTTCCTTTTTCACCATTGCCCTCTAAGGGCTACCAAATATCACTTTGCCAATTCCACAAGAACAGCTTAGCGAAAGGCTTCTTGAAGGGAAAGATATAACTCTGTGAGACGAATTAACAGAACACAGAGCAGTTTGTCAGAAAGCTTCTTTCCAGTTTTGAACGGAAGATATTTCCTTTTTCACCGTAGCCCTCTACGGGCTTCCAAATATCCCTTTGGCAATTCCACAAGAACAGCCTTAGCAAAAGGCTTCTTGATGGGAAAGATGCAACTTTGTGAGATGAATTAACAGAACACAGAGCAGTTTCTCAGAAAGCTTCTTTCCACTTTTGAACGGAAGCTATTTCCTTTTTCACCATAGCCCTCTATGGGCTTCCAAATATCCCTTTGGCAATTCCACAAGAACAGCCTTAGCAAAAGGCTTCTTGAAGGGAAAGATGCAACTCCGTGAGATGAATTAACAGAACACAGAGCAGTTTCTCAGAAAGCTTCTTTACTGTTTTGAACGGAAGATATTTCCTTTTTCACCATAGCCCTCTATGGGTTTCCAAATATCCCTTTGCCAATTCCACAACAACAGTCTTAGCGAAAGCCTTTTTGAAGGGAAAGATGTAACTCTGTGAGATGAATTAACAGAACACAGAGCAGTTTCTCAGAAAGCTTCTTTCCAGTTTTGAACGGAAGATATTTCCTTTTTCACCATAGCCCTCTATGGGCTTCCAAATATCCCTTTGCCAATTCCACAAGAAAGGCCTTAGCGAAAGTCTTCTTGAAGGGAAAGATGTAATTCTCTGAGATGAATTAACAGAACACAGAGCAGGTTCTCAGAAAGCTTCTTTCCAGTTTTGAACGGAAGATATTTCCTTTTTCACCATAGCCCTCTAAGGGCTTCCAAATATCACTATGCCAATTCCACAAGAACAGCCTTAGCGAAAGGCTTCTTGATGGGAAAGATGTAACTCTGTGAGATGAATTAACAGAACACAGAGCAGTTTCTCAGAAAGCTTCTTTCCAGTTTTGAACGGAAGAAATTTCCTTTTTCACCATAGCCCTCTATGGGCTTCCAAATATCACTTTGCCAATTCCACAAGAACAGCCTTAGCGAAAGGCTTCTTGAAGGGAAAGATGTAACTCTGTGAGATGAATTAACAGAACACAGAGCAGTTTCTCAGAAAGCTTCTTTCCAGTTTTGAACGGAAGATATTTCCTTTCTCACCATAGCCCTCTATGGGCTTCCAAATATGACTTTGCCAATTCCACAAGAACAGCGTTAGCGAAAGGCTTCTTGAAGGGAAAGATGTAACTCTGTGAGATGAATTAACAGAACACAGAGCAGTTTCTCAGAAAGCTTCTTTCCAGTTGTGATCGGAAGATATTTCCTTTTTCACCATAGCCCTCTATGGGCTTCCAAATATCACTTTGCCAATTCCACAAGAACAGCCTTAGCGAAAGGCTTCCTGAAGGGAAAGATGTAACTTTGTGAGATGAATTAACAGAACGCTGAGCAGTTTTTCAGAATGCTTCTTTCCAGTTTTGAACGGAAGATATTTCCTTTTTCACCGTAGCCCTCTATGGGCTTCCAAATATCCCCTGCCAATTCCACAACAAGAGCCTTAGCGAAAGCCTTCTTGAAGGCAAAGATGTAACTCTGTGAGATGAATTAACAGAACACAGAGCAGTTTCTCAGAAAGCTTCTTTCCAGTTTTGAACGGAAGATATTTCCTTTTTCACCATAGCCCTCTATGGGCTTCCAAATATGACTTTGCAAATTCCACAAGAACAGCCTTAGCGAAAGGCTTCTTGAAGGGAAAGATGTAACTCTGTGAGATGAATTAACAGAACACAGAGCAGTTTCTCAGAAAGCTTCTTTCCAGTTTTGAACGTAACATATTTCCTTTTTCACCAGAGCCCTCTATGGGCTTCCAAATATGACTTTGCCAATTCCACAAGAGCAGCCTTAGCGAAAGGCTTTTTGAAGGGAAAGATGTAACTCTGTGAGATGAATTAACAGAACACAGATCAGTTTCGCAGAAAGCTTCTTTCCAGTTTTGAACGGAAGATATTTACTTTTTCACCATAGCCCTTTATGGGCTTCCAAATATCACTTTGCCAATTCCACAACAACAGCTTTAGCGAAAGGCTTCTTGAAGGGAAACATGTAACACTGTGAGATGAATTAACAGAACACAGAGTAGTTTCTCAGAAAGCTTCTTTCCAGTTTTGAACGGAAGATATTTCCTTTTTCACCATAGCCCTCTTTGGGCTTCCAAATATCACTTTGCCAATTCCACAAGAACAGCCTTAGCGAAAGGCTTCTTGAAGGGAAAGATGTAACTCTGTGAGATGAATTAACAGAACACAGAGCAGTTTCTCAGAAAGGTTCTTTCCAGGTTTGAACGCAAGCTATTTGCTTTTTCACCATAGCCCACTAAGGGCTTCCAAATATCACTTTGCCAATTCCACAAGAACAGCCTTAGCGAAAGGCTTCTTGAAGGGAAAGATGTAACTCTGTGAGACGAAATAACAGAACACAGAGAAGTTTCTCAGAAAGCTTCTTTCCAGTTTTGAACGGAAGATATTTCCTTTTTCACCATAGCCCTCTACGGGCTTCCAAATATCCCTTTGCCAATTCCACAAGAACAGCCTTAGCGAAAGGCTTCTTGAAGGGAAAGATGTAACTCTGTGAGACGAATTAACAGAACACAGAGCAGTTTCTCAGAAAGCTTCTTTCCAGTTTTGAACGGAAGATATTTCCTTTTTCACCATAGCCCTCTATATGCTTCCAAATATTCCTTTGGCAATTCCACAAGAACAGCCTTAGCGAAAGGCTTCTTGAAGGGAATGATGTAACTCTGTGAGATGAATTAACAGAACACAGAGCAGTTTCTCAGAAAGCTTCTTTCCAGTTTTGAACGGAAGATAATTCCTTTTTCACCATAGCCCTCAATGGGCTTCCAAATATCACTTTGCCAATTCCACAACAACAGCCTTAGCGAAAGGCTTCTTGAAAGGAAAGATGTAACTTTGTGAGATGAATTAACAGAACACAGAGCAGTTTCTCAGAAAGCTTCTTTCCAGTTTTGAACGGAAGATATTTCCTTTTTCACCATAGCCCTTTATGGGCTTCCAAATATCCCCTGCCAATTCCACAACAAGAGAGTTAGCGAAAGCCTTCTTGAAGGGAAAGATGTAACTCTGTGAGATGAATTAACAGAACACAGAGCAGTGTCTCAGAAAGCTTCTTTCCAGTTTTGAACGGAAGATATTTCCTTTTTCACCATAGCCCTCTATGGGCTTCCAAATATGACTTTGCCAATTCCAAAAGAACGGCCTTAGCGAAAGGCTTCTTGAAGGGAAAGATGTAACTCTGTGAGACGAAATAACAGAACACAGAGAAGTTTCTCAGAAAGCTTCTTTCCAGTTTTGAACGGAAGATATTTCCTTTTTCACCATAGCCCTCTACGGGCTTCCAAATATCCCTTTGCCAATTCCACAAGAACAGCCTTAGCGAAAGGCCTCTTGAAGGGAAAGATGTAACTCTGTGAGATGAATTAACAGAACACAGAGCAGTTTCTCAGAAAGCTTCTTTCCAGTTTTGAACGGAAGATATTTCCTTTTTCACCATAGCCCTCTATATGCTTCCAGATATCCCTTTGGCAATTCCACAAGAACAGCCTTAGCGAAAGGCTTCTTGAAGGGAAAGATGTAACTCTGTGAGATGAATTAACAGAACACAGAACAGTTTCTCAGAAAGCTTCTTTCCAGTTTTGAACGGAAGATATTTCCTTTTTCACCATAGCCCTCAATGGGCTTCCAAATATCACTTTGCCAATTCCACAAGAACAGCCTTAGCGAAAGGCTTCATGAAGGGAAAGATGTAACTCTGTGAGATGAATTAACAGAACACAGAGCAGTTTCTCAGAAAGCTTCTTTCCAGTTTTGAACGGAAGATATTTCCTATTTCACCATAGCCCTCAATGGGCTTCCAAATATCCCTTTGGCAATTCCACAAGAACAGCCTTAGCGAAAGGCTTCTTGAAGGGAAAGATGCAACTCTGTGAGATGAATTAACAGAACACAGAGCAGTTTCTCAGAAAGCTTCTTTCCAGTTTTGAACGGAAGATATTTCCTTTTTCACCATAGCCCTCATTGGGCTTCCAAATATCACTTTGTCAATTCCAAAAGAACAGCCTTAGCGAAAGGCTTCTTGAAGGGAAAGATGTAACTCTGTGAGATGAATTAACAGAACACAGAGCAGTTTCTCAGAAAGCTGCTTTCCAGTTTTGAACGGAAGATATTTCCTTTTTGACCATAGCCCTCTATGGGCTTCCAAATATCACTCTGCCAATTCCACAACAAGAGCCTTAGCGAAAGGCTTCTTGAAGGGAAAGATGTAACTTTGTGAGATGAATTAACAGAACACAGAGCAGTTTCTCAGAAACCTTCTTTCCTGTTTTGAACGGAAGATATTTCCCTTTTCACCATAGCCCTCTATGGGCTTCCAAATATCCCTTTGCGAATTCCACAAGAACAGCCATAGCGAAAGGCTTCTTTAAGGGGAAGATGCAACTCTGTAAGATGAATTAACAGAACACAGAGCAGTTTCTCAGAAAGCTTCTTTCCAGTTTTGAACGGAAGATATTTCCTTTTTCACCATAGCCCTCTATGGGCTTCCAAAAATAACTTTGCCAATTCCTCAAGAACAGCCTAAGCGAAAGGCTTCATGAAGGGAAAGATGTAACTCTGTGAGATGAATTAATAGAACACAGAGCAGTTTCTCAGAAAGATTCTTTCCAGTTTTGAACGGAAGATATTTCCTTTTTCACCATAGCCCTCTATATGCTTCCAAATATCACTTTGCCAATTCCACAAGAACAGCCTTAGCGTAAGGCTTCTTGAAGGGAAAGATCTAACTCTGTGAGATGAATTAACAGAACACAGAGCAGTTTCTCAGAAACCTTCTTTCCAGTTTTGAACGGAAGATATTTCCTTTTTCACCATAGCCCTCTATGGGCTTCCAAATATCACTTTGCCAATTCCACAACAACAGCCTTAGCGAAAGGCTTCTTGAAGGGAAAGATGTAACTTTGTGAGATGAATTAACAGAACGCAGAGCAGTTTATCAGAAAGCTTCTTTCCAGTTTTGAACGGAAGATATTTCCTTTTTCACCATAGCCCTCTATGGGCTTCCAAATATCCCCTGCCAATTCCACAACAAGAGCCTTAGCGAAAGCCTTCTTGAAGGGAAAGATGTAACTCTGTGAGATGAATTAACAGAACACAGAGCAGTTTCTCAAAAGCTTCTTTCCAGTTTTGAACGGAAGATATTTCCTTTTTCACCATAGCCCTCTATGGGCTTCCAAATATGACTTTGCCAATTCCACAAGAACAGCCTTAGCGAAAGGCTTCTTGAAGGGAAAGATGTAACTCTGTGAGATGAATTAACAGAACACAGATCAGTTTCGCAGAAAGCTTCTTTCCAGTTTTGAACGGAAGATATTTCCTTTTTCACCATAGCCCTCTATGGGCTTCCAAATATCACTTTGTCAATTCCACAACAACAGCCTTAGCGAAAGGCTTCTTGAAGGGAAAGATGTAACTCTGTGAGATGAATTAACAGAACACAGAGCAGTTTCTCAGAAAGCTTCTTTCCAGTTTTGAACGGAAGCTACTTCCTTTTTCACCATAGCCCTCTATGGGCTTCCAAATATCACTTTGCCAATTCCACAAGAACAGCCTTAGCGGAAGGCTTCTTGAAGGGAAAGAAATAACTCTGTGAGACCAATTAACAGAACACAGAGCAGTTTCTCAGAAAGCTTCTTTCCCGTTTTGAACTGAAGATATTTCCTTTTTCACCATAGCCCTCTATGGGCTTCCAAATATCCCTTTGCCAATTCCACAAGAACAGCCTTAGCGAAAGGCTTCTTGAAGGGAAAGATGTAACTCTGTGAGATGAATTAACAGAACACAGAGCAGTTTCTCAGAAAGCTTCTTTCCAGTTTTGAACGGAAGATATTTCCTATTTCACCATAGCCCTCTATGGGCTTCCAAATATCCCTTTGGCAATTCCACAAGAACAGCCTTAGCAAAAGGCTTCTTGAAGGGAAAGATGCAACTCCGTGAGATGAATTAACAGAACACAGAGCAGTTTCTCAGAAAGCTTCTTTCCAGTTTTGAACGGAAGATATTTCCTTTTTCACCATAGCCCTCTATGGGTTTCCAAATATCCCTTTGCCAATTCCACAACAACAGTCTTAGCGAAAGCCTTTTTGTAGGGAAAGATGTAACTCTGTGAGATGAATTAACAGAACACAGAGCAGTTTCTCAGAAAGCTTCTTTCCAGTTTTGAACGGAAGATATTTCCTTTTTCACCATAGCCCTCTATGGGCTTCCAAATATCCCTTTGCCAATTCCACAAGAAAGGCCTTAGCGAAAGGCTTCTTGAAGGGAAAGATGTAATTCTGTGAGATGAATTAACAGAACACAGAGCAGTTTCTCAGAAAGCTTCTTTCCAGTTTTGAACGGAAGATATTTCCTTTTTCACCATAGCCCTCTAAGGGCTTCCAAATATCACTTTGCCAGTTCCACAAGAACAGCCTTAGCGAAAGGCTTCTTGAAGGGAAAGATGTAACTCTGTGAGATGAATTAACAGAACACAGAGCAGTTTCTCAGAAAGCTTCTTTCCAGTTTTGAACGGAAGAAATTTCCTTTTTCACCATAGCCCTCTATGGGCTTCCAAATATCACTTTGCCAATTCCACAAGAACAGCCTTAGCGAAAGGCTTCTTGAAGGGAAAGATGTAACTCTGTGAGATGAATTAACAGAACACAGAGCAGTTTCTCAGAAAGCTTCTTTCCAGTTTTGAACGGAAGATATTTCCTTTCTCACCATAGCCCTCTATGGGCTTCCAAATATGACTTTGCCAATTCCACAAGAACAGCCTTAGCGAAAGGCTTCTTGAAGGGAAAGATGTAACTCTGTGAGATGAATTAACAGAACACAGAGCAGTTTCTCAGAAAGCTTCTTTCCAGTTGTGAACGGAAGATATTTCCTTTTTCACCATAGCCCTCTATGGGCTTCCAAATATCACTTTGCCAATTCCACAAGAACAGCCTTAGCGAAAGGCTTCTTGAAGGGAAAGATGTAACTCTGTGAGATGAATTAACAGAACACAGAGCAGTTTCTCAGAAAGCTTCTTTCCAGTTTTGAACGGAAGTTATTTCCTTTTTCACCATAGCCCTCTATGGGTTTCCAAATATCACTTTGCCAATTCCACAAGAACAGCCTTAGCGAAAGGCTTCTTGAAGGTAAAGATGTAACTCTGTGAGACGAATTAACAGAACACAGAGCAGTTTCTCAGAACGCTTCTTTCCAGGTTTGAACGCAAGCTATTTCCTTTTTCACCATAGCCCACTAAGGGCTTCCAAATATCACTTTGCCAATTCCACAAGAACAGCCTTAGCGAAAGGCTTCTTGAAGGGAAAGATGTAACTCTGTGAGATGAATTAACAGAACACAGAGCAGTTTCTCAGAAAGCTTCTTTCCAGTTTTGAACGGAAGATATTTCCTTTTTCACCATAGCCCTCTATGGGCTTCCAAATATCACTTTGTCAATTCGAAAAGAACAGCCTTAGCGAAAGGCTTCTTGATGGGAAAGATGTAACTCTGTGAGATGAATTAACAGAACACAGAGCAGTTTCTCAGAAAGCTTCTTTCCAGTTTTGAACGGAAGATATTTCCTTTTTCACCATAGCCCTCTATGGGCTTCCAAATATCACTTTGTCAATTCGAAAAGAACAGCCTTAGCGAAAGGCTTCTTGAAGGGAAATATGTAACTCTGTGACACGAATTAACAGAACACAGAGCAGTTTCTCAGAAAGCTTCTTTCCAGTTCTGAACGGAAGATATTTCCTTTTTCACCATTGCCCTCTATGGGCTTCCAAATATCCCTTTGCCAATTCCACAACAACAGCCCTAGCGAAAGGCTTCTTGAAGGGAAAGATGTAACTCTGTGAGATGAATTAACAGAACACAGAGCAGTTTCTCAGAATGCTTCTTTCCAGTTTTGAACGGAAGATATTTCCTATTTCAGCATAGCCCTCTGTGGGCTTCCAAATATCCCTTTGCGAATTCTACAAGAACAGCCTTAGCGAAAGGCTTCTTGAAGGGAAAGATGCAACTCTGTGAGATGAATTAACAGAACACAGAGCAGTTTCTCAGAAAGCTTCTTTCCAGTTTTGAACGGAAGATATTTCCTTTTTCACCGTAGCCCTCAATGGGCTTCCAAATATCAATTTGCCAATTCCACAAAAACAGTCTTAGCGAAAGGCTTCATGAAGGGAAAGATGTAACTCTGTGAGATGAATTAACAGAACACAGAGCAGTTTCTCAGAAAGTTTCTTTACAGTTTTGAACGGAAGATATTTCCTATTTCACCATAGACCTCTATGGGCTTCCAAATATCCCTTTGGCAATTCCACAAGAACAGCCTTAGCGAAAGGCTTCTTGAAGGGAAAGATGCAACTCTGTGAGATGAATTAACAGAACACAGAGCAGTTTTTCAGAAAGCTTCTTTCCAGTTTTGAACGGAAGATATTTCCTTTTTCACCGTAGCCCTCTATGGGCTTCCAAATATCACTTTGCCAATTCCACAAGAACAGCCTTAGCGAAAGGCTTCTTGAAGGGAAAGATGTAACTCTGTGAGATGAATTAACAGAACAGAGAGCAGTTTCTCAGAAAGCTTCTTTCCAGTTTTGAACGTAACATATTTCCTTTTTCACCAGAGCCCTCTATGGGCTTCCAAATATGACTTTGCCAATTCCACAAGAGCAGCCTTAGCGAAAGGCTTCTTGAAGGGAAAGATGTAACTCTGTGAGATGAATTAACAGAACACAGATCAGTTTCGCAGAAAGCTTCTTTCCAGTTTTGAACGGAAGATATTTCCTTTTTCACCATAGCCCTCTATGGGCTTCCAAATATCACTTTGCCAATTCCACAACAACAGCCTTAGCGAAAGGCTTCTTGAAGGGAAAGATGTAACTCTGTGAGATGAATTAACAGAACACAGAGCAGTTTCTCAGAAAGCTTCTTTCCAGTTTTGAACGGAAGCTATTTCCTTTTTCACCATAGCCCTCTATGGGCTTCCAAATATGACTTTGCCAATTTCACAAGAACAGCCTTAGCGAAAGGCTTCTTGAAGGGAAAGATGTAACTCTGTGAGATGAATTTACAGAACACAGAGCAGTTACTCAGAAAGCTTCTTTCCATTTTTGAACGGAAGCTACTTCCTTTTTCACCATAGCCCTTTATGGGCTTCCAAATATCACTTTGCCAATTCCACAAGAACAGCCTTAGCGAAAGGCTTCTTGAAGGGAAAGATGTAACTCTGTGAGACGAATTAACAGAACACAGAGCAGTTTCTCAGAAAGCTTCTTTCCAGTTTTGAACGGAAGATATTTCCTTTTTCACCATAGCCCTCTATGGCCTTCCAAATATCCCTTTGCCAGTTCCACAACAACAGCCTTAGCGAAAGGCTTCTTGAAGGGAAAGATGTAACTCTGTGAGATGAATTAACAGAACACAGAGCAGTTTCTCAGAAAGCTTCTTTCCAGTTTTGAACGGAAGATATTTCCTTTTTCACCATAGCCCTCTATGGGCTTCCAAATATCCCTTTGCCAATTCCACAAGAAAGGCCTTAGCGAAAGGCTTCTTGAAGGGAAAGATGTAATTCTGTGAGATGAATTAACAGAACACAGAGCAGTTTCTCAGAAAGCTTCTTTCCAGTTTTGAACGGAAGATATTTCCTTTTTCACCATAGCCCTCTAAGGGCTTCCAAATATCACTTTGCCAGTTCCACAAGAACAGCCTTAGCGAAAGGCTTCTTGAAGGGAAAGATGTAACTCTGTGAGATGAATTAACAGAACACAGAGCAGTTTCTCAGAAAGCTTCTTTCCAGTTTTGAACGGAAGAAATTTCCTTTTTCACCATAGCCCTCTATGGGCTTCCAAATATCACTTTGCCAATTCCACAAGAACAGCCTTAGCGAAAGGCTTCTTGAAGGGAAAGATGTAACTCTGTGAGATGAATTAACAGAACACAGAGCAGTTTCTCAGAAAGCTTCTTTCCAGTTTTGAACGGAAGATATTTCCTTTCTCACCATAGCCCTCTATGGGCTTCCAAATATGACTTTGCCAATTCCACAAGAACAGCCTTAGCGAAAGGCTTCTTGAAGGGAAAGATGTAACTCTGTGAGATGAATTAACAGAACACAGAGCAGTTTCTCAGAAAGCTTCTTTCCAGTTGTGAACGGAAGATATTTCCTTTTTCACCATAGCCCTCTATGGGCTTCCAAATATCACTTTGCCAATTCCACAAGAACAGCCTTAGCGAAAGGCTTCTTGAAGGGAAAGATGTAACTCTGTGAGATGAATTAACAGAACACAGAGCAGTTTCTCAGAAAGCTTCTTTCCAGTTTTGAACGGAAGTTATTTCCTTTTTCACCATAGCCCTCTATGGGTTTCCAAATATCACTTTGCCAATTCCACAAGAACAGCCTTAGCGAAAGGCTTCTTGAAGGTAAAGATGTAACTCTGTGAGACGAATTAACAGAACACAGAGCAGTTTCTCCGAAAGCTTCTTTCCAGTTTTCAACGGAAGATATTTCCTTTTTCACCATAGCCCTCTATGGGCTTCCAAATATCCCTTTGCCAATTCCACAAGAACAGCCTTAGCGAAAGGCTTCTTGAAGGGAAAGATGTAACTCTGTGAGATGAATTAACAGAACACAGAGCAGTTTCTCAGAAAGCTTCTTTCCAGTTTTGAACGGAAGATATTTCCTATTTCAACATAGCCCTCTATGGGCTTCCAAATATCCCTTTGGCAATTCCACAAGAACAGCCTTAGCGAAAGGCTTCTTGAAGGGAAAGATGTAACTCTGTGAGACGAATTGACAGAACACAGAGCAGTTTCTCAGAAAGCTTCTTTCCAGTTTTGAACGGAAGATATTCCCTTTTTCACCGTAGCCCTCTATTGGCTTCCAAATATCCCTTTGCCAATGCCACAAGAACAGCCTTAGCGAAAGGCTTCTTGAAGGGAAAGATGTAACTCTGTGAGATGAATTAACAGAACACAGAGCAGTTTCTCAGAACGCTTCTTTCCAGGTTTGAACGCAAGCTATTTCCTTTTTCACCATAGCCCACTAAGGGCTTCCAAATATCACTTTGCCAATTCCACAAGAACAGCCTTAGCGAAAGGCTTCTTGAAGGGAAAGATGTAACTCTGTGAGATGAATTAACAGAACACAGAGCAGTTTCTCAGAAAGCTTCTTTCCAGTTTTGAACGGAAGATATTTCCTTTTTCACCATAGCCCTCTATGGGCTTCCAAATATCACTTTGTCAATTCGAAAAGAACAGCCTTAGCGAAAGGCTTCTTGAAGGGAAAGATGTAACTCTGTGAGATGAATTAACAGAACACAGAGCAGTTTCTCAGAAAGCTTCTTTCCAGTTTTGAACGGAAGATATTTCCTTTTTCACCATAGCCCTCTATGGGCTTCCAAATATCACTTTGTCAATTCGAAAAGAACAGCCTTAGCGAAAGGCTTCTTGAAGGGAAATATGTAACTCTGTGACACGAATTAACAGAACACAGAGCAGTTTCTCAGAAAGCTTCTTTCCAGTTCTGAACGGAAGATATTTCCTTTTTCACCATTGCCCTCTATGGGCTTCCAAATATCCCTTTGCCAATTCCACAACAACAGCCCTAGCGAAAGGCTTCTTGAAGGGAAAGATGTAACTCTGTGAGATGAATTAACAGAACACAGAGCAGTTTCTCAGAATGCTTCTTTCCAGTTTTGAACGGAAGATATTTCCTATTTCAGCATAGCCCTCTGTGGGCTTCCAAATATCCCTTTGCGAATTCTACAAGAACAGCCTTAGCGAAAGGCTTCTTGAAGGGAAAGATGCAACTCTGTGAGATGAATTAACAGAACACAGAGCAGTTTCTCAGAAAGCTTCTTTCCAGTTTTGAACGGAAGATATTTCCTTTTTCACCGTAGCCCTCAATGGGCTTCCAAATATCAATTTGCCAATTCCACAAAAACAGTCTTAGCGAAAGGCTTCATGAAGGGAAAGATGTAACTCTGTGAGATGAATTAACAGAACACAGAGCAGTTTCTCAGAAAGTTTCTTTACAGTTTTGAACGGAAGATATTTCCTATTTCACCATAGACCTCTATGGGCTTCCAAATATCCCTTTGGCAATTCCACAAGAACAGCCTTAGCGAAAGGCTTCTTGAAGGGAAAGATGCAACTCTGTGAGATGAATTAACAGAACACAGAGCAGTTTTTCAGAAAGCTTCTTTCCAGTTTTGAACGGAAGATATTTCCTTTTTCACCGTAGCCCTCTATGGGCTTCCAAATATCACTTTGCCAATTCCACAAGAACAGCCTTAGCGAAAGGCTTCTTGAAGGGAAAGATGTAACTCTGTGAGATGAATTAACAGAACAGAGAGCAGTTTCTCAGAAAGCTTCTTTCCAGTTTTGAACGTAACATATTTCCTTTTTCACCAGAGCCCTCTATGGGCTTCCAAATATGACTTTGCCAATTCCACAAGAGCAGCCTTAGCGAAAGGCTTCTTGAAGGGAAAGATGTAACTCTGTGAGATGAATTAACAGAACACAGATCAGTTTCGCAGAAAGCTTCTTTCCAGTTTTGAACGGAAGATATTTCCTTTTTCACCATATCCCTCTATGGGCTTCCAAATATCACTTTGCCAATTCCACAACAACAGCCTTAGCGAAAGGCTTCTTGAAGGGAAAGATGTAACTCTGTGAGATGAATTAACAGAACACAGAGCAGTTTCTCAGAAAGCTTCTTTCCAGTTTTGAACGGAAGCTATTTCCTTTTTCACCATAGCCCTCTATGGGCTTCCAAATATGACTTTGCCAATTTCACAAGAACAGCCTTAGCGAAAGGCTTCTTGAAGGGAAAGATATAACTCTGTGAGACGAATTAACAGAACACAGAGCAGTTTCTCAGAAAGCTTCTTTCCAGTTTTGAACGGAAGATATTTCCTTTTTCACCGTAACCCTCTACGGGCTTCCAAATATCCCTTTGCCAATTCCACAAGAACAGCCTTAGCGAAAGGCTTCTTGAAGGGAAAGATGTAACTCTGTGAGATGAATTAACAGAACACAGAGCAGTTTCTCAGAAAGCTTCTTTCCAGTTTTGAACGGAAGATATTTCCTATTTCACCATAGCCCTCTATGGGCTTCCAAATATCCCTTTGGCATTTCCACAAGAACAGCCTTAGCAAAAGGCTTCTTGAAGGGAAAGATGCAACTCTGTGAGATGAATTTACAGAACACAGAGCAGTTACTCAGAAAGCTTCTTTCCATTTTTGAACGGAAGCTACTTCCTTTTTCACCATAGCCCTTTATGGGCTTCCAAATATCACTTTGCCAATTCCACAAGAACAGCCTTAGCGAAAGGCTTCTTGAAGGGAAAGATGTAACTCTGTGAGACGAATTAACAGAACACAGAGCAGTTTCTCAGAAAGCTTCTTTCCAGTTTTGAACGGAAGATATTTCCTTTTTCACCATAGCCCTCTATGGCCTTCCAAATATCCCTTTGCCAGTTCCACAACAACAGCCTTAGCGAAAGGCTTCTTGAAGGGAAAGATGTAACTCTGTGAGATGAATTAACAGAACACAGAGCAGTTTCTCAGAAAGCTTCTTTCCAGTTTTGAACGGAAGATATTTCCTATTTCAGCATAGCCCTCTATGGGCTTCCAAATATCCCCTGCCAATTCCACAACAAGAGAGTTAGCGAAAGCCTTCTTGAAGGGAAAGATGTAACTCTGTGAGATGAATTAACAGAACACAGAGCAGTTTCTCAGAAAGCTTCTTTCCAGTTTTGAACGGAAGATATTTCCTTTTTCACCATAGCCCTCTATGGGCTTCCAAATATGACTTTGCAAATTCCAAAAGAACGGCCTTAGCGAAAGGCTTCTTGAAGGGAAAGATGTAACTCTGTGAGACGAAATAACAGAACACAGAGAAGTTTCTCAGAAAGCTTCTTTCCAGTTTTGAACGGAAGATATTTCCTTTTTCACCATAGCCCTCTACGGGCTTCCAAATATCCCTTTGCCAATTCCACAAGAACAGCCTTAGCGAAAGGCTTCTTGAAGGGAAAGATGTAACTCTGTGAGATGAATTAACAGAACACAGAACAGTTTCTCATAAAGCTTCTTTCCAGTTTTGAACGGAAGATATTTCCTTTTTCACCATAGCCCTCAATGGGCTTCCAAATATCACTTTGCCAATTCCACAAGAACAGCCTTAACGAAAGGCTTCATGAAGGGAAAGATGTAACTCTGTGAGATGAATTAACAGAACACAGAGCAGTTTCTCAGAAAGCTTCTTTCCAGTTTTGAACGGAAGATATTTCCTATTTCACCATAGCCCTCAAAGGGCTTCCAAATATCCCTTTGGCAATTCCACAAGAACAGCCTTAGCGAAAGGCTTCTTGAAGGTAAAGATGCAACTCTGTGAGATGAATTAACAGAACACAGAGCAGTTTCTCAGAAAGCTTCTTTCCAGTTTTGAACGGAAGATATTTCCTTTTTCACCATAGCCCTCTATGGGCTTCCAAATATCACTTTGTCAATTCCAAAAGAACAGCCTTAGCGAAAGGCTTCTTGAAGGGAAAGATGTAACTCTGTGAGTTGAATTAACAGAACACAGAGCAGTTTCTCAGAAAGCTGCTTTCCAGTTTTGAACGGAAGATATTTCCTTTTTCACCATAGCCCTCTATGGGCTTCCAAATATCACTCTGCCAATTCCACAAGAAGAGCCTTAGCGAAAGGCTTCTTGAAGGGAAAGATGTAACTTTGTGAGATGAATTAACAGAACACAGAGCAGTTTCTCAGAAACCTTCTTTCCTGTTTTGAACGGAAGATATTTCCCTTTTCACCATAGCCCTCTATGGGTTTCCAAATATGACTTTGCGAATTCCACAAGAAAAGCCTTAGCGAAAGGCTTCTTGAAGGGAAAGATGTAACTCTGTGAGATGAATTAACAGAACACAGAGCAGTTTCTCAGAAAGCTTCTTTCCAGTTTTGAACGGAAGGTATTTCCTTTTTACCCATAGCCCTCTATGGGCTTCCAAATATCACTTTGCCTATTCCACAAGAACAGCCTTAGCGAAAGGCTTCTTGAAGGGAAAGATGTAACTCTGTGAGACGAATTAACAGTACACAGAGCAGTTTCTCAGAAAGCTTCTTTCCAGTTTTGAACGGAAGATATTTCCTTTTTCACCATAGCCCTCTATGGGCTTCCAAATATCCCTTTGCCAATTCCACAACAACAGCCTTAGCGAAAGGCTTCTTGAAGGGAAAGATGTAAATCTGTGAGATGAATTAACAGAACACAGAGCAGTTTCTCAGAAAGCTTCTTTCCAGTTTTGAACGGAAGATATTTCCTATTTCAGCATAGCCCTCTATGGGCTTCCAAATATCCCTTTGCGAATTCCACAAGAACAGCCTTAGCGAAAGGCTTCTTTAAGGGAAAGATGCAACTCTGTAAGATGAATTAACAGAACACAGAGCAGTTTCTCAGAAAGCTTCTTTCCAGTTTTGAACGGAAGATATTTCCTTTTTCACCATAGCCCTCTATGGCCTTCCAAATATCACTTTGCCAATTCCACAAGAACAGCCTTAGCGAAAGGCTTCTTGAAGGGAAAGATGTAACTCTGTGAGATGAATTAACAGAACACAGAGCAGTTTCTCAGAAAGCTTCTTTCCAGTTTTGAACGGAAGATATTTCCCTTTTCACCATATCCCTCTATGGGCTTTCAAATATCACTTTGCCAATTGCACAAGAACAGCCTTAGCGAAAGGCTTCTTGAAGGGAAAGATGTAGCTCTGTGAGATGAATTAACAGAACACAGAGCAGTTTCTCAGAAAGCTTCTTTCCAGTTTTGAACGGAAGATAGTTCCTTTTTCACCATAGCCCTCTATGGGCTTCCAAATATCACTTTGCCAATTCCACAAGAACAGCCTTAGCGAAAGGCTTCTTGAAGGGAAAGATGCAACTCTGTGAGATGAATTAACAGAACACAGAGCAGTTTCTCAGAAAGCTTCTTTCCAGTTTTGAACGGAAGATATTTCCTATTTCACCATAGCCCTCTATGGGATTCCAAATGTCCCTTTGGAAATTCCACAAGAACAGCCGTAGCGAAAGGCTTCTTGAAGGGAAAGATGCAACTCTGTGAGATGAATTAACAGAACACAGAGCAGTTTCTCAGAAAGCTTCTTTCCAGTTTTGAACGGAAGATATTTCCTTTTTCACCATAGTCCTCTATGGGCTTCCAAATATCACTTTGCCAATTCCACAAGAACAGCCTTAGCGAAAGGCTTCTTGAAGGGAAACATGTAACACTGTGAGATGAATTAACAGAACACAGAGTAGTTTCTCAGAAAGCTTCTTTCCAGTTTTGAACGGAAGATATTTCGTTTTTCACCATAGCCCTCTTTGGGCTTCCAAATATCACTTTGCCAATTCCACAAGAACAGCCTTAGCGAAAGGCTTCTTGAAGGGAAAGATGTAACTCTGTGAGATGAATTAACAGAACACAGAGCAGTTTCTCAGAAAGCTTCTTTCCAGGTTTGAACGCAAGCTATTTCCTTTTTCACCATAGCCCACTAAGGGCTTCCAAATATCACTTTGCCAATTCCACAAGAACAGCCTTAGCGAAAGGCTTCTTGAAGGGAAAGATGAAACTCTGTGAGACGAAATAACAGAACACAGAGAAGTTTCTCAGAAAGCTTCTTTCCAGTTTTGAACGGAAGATATTTCCTTTTTCACCATAGCCCTCTACGGGCTTCCAAATATCCCTTTGCCAATTCCACAAGAACAGCCTTAGCGAAAGGCTTCTTGAAGGGAAAGATGTAACTCTGTGAGACGAATTAACAGAACACAGAGCAGTTTCTCAGAAAGCTTCTTTCCAGTTTTGAACGGAAGATATTTCCTTTTTCACCATAGCCCTCTATATGCTTCAAATATCCCTTTGGCAATTCCACAAGAACAGCCTAAGCGAAAGGCTTCTTGAAGGGAATGATGTAACTCTGTGAGATGAATTAACAGAACACAGAACAGTTTCTCAGAAAGCTTCTTTCCAGTTTTGAACGGAAGATATTTCCTTTTTCACCATAGCCCTCAATGGGCTTCCAAATATCACTTTGCCAATTCCACAAGAACAGCCTTAGCGAAAGGCTTCATAAAGGGAAAGATGTAACTTTGTGAGATGAATTAACAGAACACAGAGCAGTTTCTCAGAAAGCTTCTTTCCTGTTTTGAACGGAAGATATTTCCTTTTTCACCATAGCCCTCTATGGGCTTCCAAATATCACTTTGCCAATTCCACAAGAACAGCCTTAGCGAAAGGCTTCTTGAAGGGAAAGATGTAACTCTGTGAGATGAATTAACAGAACACAGAGCAGTTTCTCAGAAAGCTTCTTTCCAGTTTTGAACGGAAGGTATTTCCTTTTTACCCATAGCCCTCTATGGGCTTCCAAATATCACTTTGCCAATTCCACAAGAACAGCCTTAGCGAAAGGCTTCTTGAAGGGAAAGATGTAACTCTGTGAGACGAATTAACAGAACACAGAGCAGTTTCTCAGAAAGCTTCTTTCCAGTTTTGAACGGAAGATATTTCCTTTTTCACCATAGCCCTCTATGGGCTTCCAAATATACCTTTACAAATTCCACAACAACAGCCTTAGCGAAAGGCTTCTTGAAGGGAAAGATGTAACTCTGTGAGATGAATTAACAGAACACAGAGCAGTTTCTCAGAAAGCTTCTTTCCAGTTTTGAACGGAAGATATTTCCTATTTCAGCATAGCCCTCTATGGGCTTCCAAATCTCCCTTTGCGAATTCCACAAGAACAGCCTTAGCGAAAGGCTTCTTTAAGGGAAAGATGCAACTCTGTGAGATGAATTAACAGAACACAGAGCAGTTTCTCAGAAAGCTTCTTTCTAGTTTTGAACGGAAGATATTTCCTTTTTCACCATAGACCTCTATGGGCTTCCAAATATCCCTTTGCCAATTCCACAAGAACAGCCTTAGCGAAAGGCTTCTTGAAGGGAAAGATGTAACTCTGTCAGGTGAAGTAACAGAACACAGAGCAGTTTCTCAGAAAGCTTCTTTCCAGTTTTGAACGGAAGATATTTCCCTTTTCACCATATCCCTCTATGGGCTTCCAAATATCACTTTGCCAATTCCACAAGAACAGCCTTAGCGAAAGGCTTCTTGAAGGGAAAGATGTAGCTCTGTGAGATGAATTAACAGAACACAGAGCAGTTTCTCAGAAAGCTTCTTTCCAGTTTTGAACAGAAGATATTTCCTTTTTCACCATAGCCCTCTATGGGCTTCCAAATATCACTTTGCCAATTCCACAACAACAGCCTTAGCGAAAGGCTTCTTGAAGGGAAAGATGTAACTTTGTGAGATGAATTAACAGAACGCAGAGCAGTTTCTCAGAAAGCTTCTTTCCAGTTTTGAACGGAAGATATTTCCTTTTTCACCATAGCCCTCTATGGGCTTCCAAATATCACTCTGCCAATTCCACAAGAAGAGCCTTAGAGAAAGGCTTCTTGAAGGGAAAGATGTAACTTTGTGAGATGAATTAACAGAACACAGAGCAGTTTCTCAGAAACCTTCTTTCCTGTTTTGAACGGAAGATATTTCCCTTTTCACCATAGCCCTCTATGGGCTTCCAAATATGACTTTGCCAATTCCACAAGAAAAGCCTTAGCGAAAGGCTTCTTGAAGGGAAAGATGTAACTCTGTGAGATGAATTAACAGAACACAGAGCAGTTTCTCAGAAAGCTTCTTTCCAGTTTTGAACGGAAGGTATTTCCTTTTTACCCGTAGACCTCTATGGGCTTCCAAATATCACTTTGCCAATTCCACAAGAACAGCCTTAGCGAAGGCTTCTTGAAGGGAAAGATGTAACTCTGTGAGACGAATTAACAGAACACAGAGCAGTTTCTCAGAAAGCTTCTTTCCAGTTTTGAACGGAAGATATTTCCTTTTTCACCATAGCCCTCTATGGGCTTCCAAATATCCCTTTGCCAATTCCACAACAACAGCCCTAGCGAAAGGCTTCTTGAAGGGAAAGATGTAAATCTGTGAGATGAATTAACAGAACACAGAGCAGTTTCTCAGAAAGCTTCTTTCCAGTTTTGAACTGAAGATATTTCCTATTTCAGCATAGCCCTCTATGGGCTTCCAAATATCCCTTTGCGAATTCCACAAGAACAGCCTTAGCGAAAGGCTTCTTTAAGGGAAAGATGCAACTCTGTAAGATGAATTAACAGAACACAGAGCAGTTTCTCAGAAAGCTTCTTTCCAGTTTTGAACGGAAGATATTTCGTTTTTCACCATAGCCCTCTATGGGCTTCCAAATATCACTTTGCCAATTCCACAAGAACAGCCTTAGCGAAAGGCTTCTTGAAGGGAAAGATGTAACTCTGTGAGATGAATTAACAGAACACAGAGCAGTTTCTCAGAAAGCTTCTTTCCAGTTTTGAACGGAAGATATTTCCCTTTTCACCATATACCTCTATGGGCTTTCAAATATCACTTTGCCAATTCCACAAGAACAGCCTTAGCGAAAGGCTTCTTGAAGGGAAAGATGTAGCTCTGTGAGATGAATTAACAGAACACAGAACAGTTTCTCAGAAAGCTTCTTTCCAGTTTTGAACAGAAGATATTTCCTTTTTCACCATAGCCCTCTATGGGCTTCCAAATATGACTTTGCCAATTCCACAAGAACAGCCTAAGCGAAAGGCTTCATGAAGGGAAAGATGTAACTCTGTGAGATGAATTAATAGAACACAGAGCAGTTTCTCAGAAAGATTCTTTCCAGTTTTGAACGGAAGATATTTCCTTTTTCACCATAGCCCTCTATATGCTTCCAAATATCACTTTGCCAATTCCACAGGAACAGCCTTAGCGTAAGGCTTCTTGAAGGGAAAGATCTAACTCTGTGAGATAAATTAACAGAACACAGAGCAGTTTCTCAGAAAGCTTCTTTCCAGTTTTGAACGGAAGATATTTCCTTTTTCACCATAGCCCTCTATGGGCTTCCAAATATCACTTTGCCAATTCCACAACAACAGCCTTAGCGAAAGGCTTCTTGAAGGGAAAGATGTAATTCTGTGAGATGAATTAACAGAACACAGAGCAGGTTCTCAGAAAGCTTCTTTCCAGTTTTGAATGGAAGATATTTCCTTTTTCACCATAGCCCTCTAAGGGCTTCCAAATATCACTTTGCCAATTCCACAAGAACAGCCTTAGCGAAAGGCTTCTTGAAGGGAAAGATGTAACTCTGTGAGATGAATTAACAGAACACAGAGCAGTTTCTCAGAAAGCTTCTTTCCAGTTTTGAACGGAAGAAATTTCCTTTTTCAGCATAGCCCTCTATGGGCTTCCAAATATCACTTTGCCAATTCCACAAGAACAGCCTTAGCGAAAGGATTCTTGAAGGGAAAGATGTAACTCTGTGAGATGAATTAACAGAACACAGAGCAGTTTCTTAGAAAGCTTCTTTCCAGTTTTGAACGGAAGATATTTCCTTTCTCACCATAGCCCTCTATGGGCTTCCAAATATGACTTTGCCAATTCCACAAGAACAGCGTTAGCGAAAGGCTTCTTGAAGGGAAAGATGTAACTCTGTGAGATGAATTAACAGAACACAGAGCAGTTTCTCAGAAAGCTTCTTTCCAGTTGTGAACGGAAGATATTTCCTTTTTCACCATAGCCCTCTATGGGCTTCCAAATATCACTTTGCCAATTCCACAAGAACAGCCTTAGCGAAAGGCTTCCTGAAGGGAAAGATGTAACTTTGTGAGATGAATTAACAGAACGCTGAGCAGTTTTTCAGAATGCTTCTTTCCAGTTTTGAACGGAAGATATTTCCTTTTTCACCGTAGCCCTCTATGGGCTTCCAAATATCCCCTGCCAATTCCACAACAAGAGCCTTAGCGAAAGCCTTCTTGAAGGCAAAGATGTAACTCTGTGGGATGAATTAACAGAACACAGAGCAGTTTCTCAGAAAGCTTCTTTCCAGTTTTGAACGGAAGATATTTCCTTTTTCACCATAGCCCTCTATGGGCTTCCAAATATGACTTTGCCAATTCCACAAGAACAGCCTTAGCGAAAGGCTTCTTGAAGGGAAAGATGTAACTCTGTGAGATGAATTAACAGAACACAGAGCAGTTTCTCAGAAAGCTTCTTTCCAGTTTTGAACGTAACATATTTCCTTTTTCACCAGAGCCCTCTATGGGCTTCCAAATATGACTTTGCCAATTCCACAAGAGCAGCCTTAGCGAAAGGCTTCTTGAAGGGAAAGATGTAACTCTGTGAGATGAATTAACAGAACACAGATCAGTTTCGCAGAAAGCTTCGTTCCAGTTTTGAACGGAAGATATTTACTTTTTCACCATAGCCCTCTATGGGCTTCCAAATATCACTTTGCCAATTCCACAACAACAGCCTTAGCGAAAGGCTTCTTGAAGGGAAAGATGTAACTCTGTGAGATGAATTAACAGAACACAGAGCAGTTTCTCAGAAAGCTTCTTTCCAGTTTTGAACGGAAGCTATTTCCTTTTTCACCATAGCCCTCTATGGGCTTCCAAATATGACTTTGCCAATTCCACAAGAACAGCCTTAGCGAAAGGCTTCTTGAAGGGAAAGATGTAACTCTGTGAGATGAATTAACAGAACGCAGAGCAGTTTCTCAGAAAGCTTCTTTCCAGTTTTGAACGGAAGATATTTCCTTTTTCACCATAGCCCTCTATGGGCTTCCAAATATCCCCTGCCAATTCCACAACAAGAGCCTTAGCGAAAGCCTTCTTGAAGGGAAAGATGTAACTCTGTGAGATGAATTAACAGAACACAGAGCAGTTTCTCAAAAGCTTCTTTCCAGTTTTGAACGGAAGATATTTCCTTTTTCACCATAGCCCTCTATGGGCTTCCAAATATGACTTTGCTGATTCCAAAAGAACGGCCTTAGCGAAAGGCTTCTTGAAGGGAAAGATGTAACTCTGTGAGATGAATTAACAGAACACAGAGCAGTTTCTCAGAAAGCTTCTTTCCAGTTTTGAACGGAAGATATTTCTTTTTTCACCATAGCCCTCTATGGGCTTCCAAATATCACTTTGCCAATTGCAGAAGAACAGCCTTAGAGAAAGGCTTCTTGAAAGGAAAGATGTAACCCTGTGAGATGAATTAACAGAACACAGAGCAGTTTCTCAGAAAGCTTCTTTCCAGTTTTGAACGGAAGATATTTCCTTTTTCACCATAGCCCTCAATGGGCTTCCAAATATCAATTTGCCAATTCCACAAAAACAGCCTTAGCGAAAGGCTTCTTGAAGGGAAAGATGCAACTCTGTGAGATGAATTAATAGAACACAGAGCAGTTTCTCAGAAAGCTGCTTTCCAGTTTTGAACGGAAGATATATTCCTTTTCACCATAGCCCTCTATGGGCTTCCAAATATCACTTTGCGAATTCCACAAGAACAGCCTTAGCGAAAGGCTTCTTGAAGGGAAAGATGTAACTCTGTGAGATGAATTAACAGAACACAGAGCAGTTTCTCAGAAAGCTTCTTTCCAGTTTTGAACGGAAGATATTTCCTTTTTCACCATAGCCCTCTATGGGTTTCCAAATATCACTTTGCCAATTCCACAAGAACAGCCTTAGCGAAAGGCTTCTTGAAGGGAAAGATGTAACACTGTGAGATGAATTAACAGAACACAGAGCAGTTTCTCAGAAAGCTTCTTTCCAGTTTTCAACGGAAGATATTTCCTTTTTCACCATAGCCCTCTATGGGCTTCCAAATATCACTTTGCAAATTCCACAAGAACAGCCTTAGCGAAAGGCTTCTTGAAGGGAAAGATGTAACTCTGTGAGATGAATTAACAAAACACAGAGCAGTTTCTCAGAAAGCTTCTTTCCAGGTTTGAACGCAAGCTATTTCCTTTTTCACCATAGCCCACTAAGGGCTTCCAAATATCACTTTGCCAATTCCACAAGAACAGCCTTAGCGAAAGGCTTCTTGAAGGGAAAGATGTAACTCTGTGAGATGAATTAACAGAACACAGAGCAGTTTCTCAGAAAGCTTCTTTCCAGTTCTGAACGGAAGATATTTCCTTTTTCACCATAGCCCTCTATGGGCTTCCAAATATGACTTTGCCAATTCCACAAGAACAGCCTTAGCGAAAGGCTTCTTGAAGGGAAAGATGTAACTCTGTGTGATGAATTAAGAGAACACAGATCAGTTTCGCAGAAAGCTTCTTTCCAGTTTTGAACGGAAGATATTTCCTTTTTCACCATAGCCCTCTTTGGGCTTCCAAATATCACTTTGCCAATTCCACAACAACAGCCTTAGCGAAAGGTTTCTTGAAGGGAAAGATGTAACTCTGTGAGATGAATTAACAGAACACAGAGCAGTTTCTCAGAAAACTCCTTTCCACTTTTGAACGGAAGCTATTTCCTTTTTCACCATTGCCCTCTAAGGGCTACCAAATATCACTTTGCCAATTCCACAAGAACAGCCTTAGCGAAAGGCTTCTTGAAGGGAAAGATATAACTCTGTGAGACGAATTAACAGAACACAGAGCAGTTTGTCAGAAAGCTTCTTTCCAGTTTTGAACGGAAGATATTTCCTTTTTCACCGTAGCCCTCTACGGGCTTCCAAATATCCCTTTGGCAATTCCACAAGAACAGCCTTAGCAAAAGGCTTCTTGATGGGAAAGATGCAACTTTGTGAGATGAATTAACAGAACACAGAGCAGTTTCTCAGAAAGCTTCTTTCCAGTTTTGAACGGAAGATATTTCCTTTTTCACCATAGCCCTCTATGGGCTTCCAAATATCACTTTGCCAATTCCACAACAACAGCCTTAGCGAAAGGCTTCTTGAAGGGAAAGATGTAACTCTGTGAGATGAATTAACAGAACACAGAGCAGTTTCTCAGAAAGCTTCTTTCCAGTTTTGAACGGAAGCTATTTCCTTTTTCACCATAGCCCTCTATGGGCTTCCAAATATGACTTTGCCAATTCCACAAGAACAGCCTTAGCGAAAGGCTTCTTGAAGGGAAAGATGTAACTCTGTGAGATGAATTAACAGAACGCAGAGCAGTTTCTCAGAAAGCTTCTTTCCAGTTTTGAACGGAAGATATTTCCTTTTTCACCATAGCCCTCTATGGGCTTCCAAATATCCCCTGCCAATTCCACAACAAGAGCCTTAGCGAAAGCCTTCTTGAAGGGAAAGATGTAACTCTGTGAGATGAATTAACAGAACACAGAGCAGTTTCTCAAAAGCTTCTTTCCAGTTTTGAACGGAAGATATTTCCTTTTTCACCATAGCCCTCTATGGGCTTCCAAATATGACTTTGCTGATTCCAAAAGAACGGCCTTAGCGAAAGGCTTCTTGAAGGGAAAGATGTAACTCTGTGAGATGAATTAACAGAACACAGAGCAGTTTCTCAGAAAACTCCTTTCCACTTTTGAACGGAAGCTATTTCCTTTTTCACCATTGCCCTCTAAGGGCTACCAAATATCACTTTGCCAATTCCACAAGAACAGCCTTAGCGAAAGGCTTCTTGAAGGGAAAGATATAACTCTGTGAGACGAATTAACAGAACACAGAGCAGTTTGTCAGAAAGCTTCTTTCCAGTTTTGAACGGAAGATATTTCCTTTTTCACCGTAGCCCTCTACGGGCTTCCAAATATCCCTTTGGCAATTCCACAAGAACAGCCTTAGCAAAAGGCTTCTTGATGGGAAAGATGCAACTTTGTGAGATGAATTAACAGAACACAGAGCAGTTTCTCAGAAAGCTTCTTTCCAGTTTTGAACGGAAGATATTTCCTTTTTCACCATAGCCCTCTATGGGCTTCCAAATATCACTTTGCCAATTCCACAAGAACAGCCTTAGCGAAAGGCTTCTTGAAGGGAAAGATGTAACTCTGTGAGATGAATTAACAGAACACAGAGCAGTTTCGCAGAAAGCTTCTTTCCAGTTTTGAACGGAAGATATTTCCTTTTTCACCATAGCCCTCTATGGGCTTCCAAATATCCCTTTGGCAATTCCACAACAACAGCCTTAGTGAAAGGCTTCTTGAAGGGAAAGATGTAACTCTGTGAGATGAATTAACAGAACACAGAGCAGTTTCTCAGAAAGCTTCTTTACTGTTTTGAACGGAAGATATTTCCTTTTTCACCATAGCCCTCTATGGGTTTCCAAATATCCCTTTGCCAATTCCACAACAACCGTCTTAGCGAAAGCCTTTTTGAAGGGAAAGATGTAACTCTGTGAGATGAATTAACAGAACACAGAGCAGTTTCTCAGAAAGCTTCTTTCCAATTTTGAACGGAAGATATTTCCTTTTTCACCATAGCCCTCTATGGGCTTCCAAATATCCCTTTGCCAATTCCACAAGAAAGGCCTTAGCGAAAGTCTTCTTGAAGGGAAAGATGTAATTCTGTGAGATGAATTAACAGAACACAGAGCAGGTTCTCAGAAAGCTTCTTTCCAGTTTTGAACGGAAGATATTTCCTTTTTCACCATAGCCCTCTAAGGGCTTCCAAATATCACTTTGCCAATTCCACAAGAACAGCCTTAGCGAAAGGCTTCTTGAAGGGAAAGATGTAACTCTGTGAGATGAATTAACAGAACACAGAGCAGTTTCTCAGAATGCTTCTTTCCAGTTTTGAACGGAAGAAATTTCCTTTTTCAGCATAGCCCTCTATGGGCTTCCAAATATCACTTTGCCAATTCCACAAGAACAGCCTTAGCGAAAGGATTCTTGAAGGGAAAGATGTAACTCTGTGAGATGAATTAACAGAACACAGAGCAGTTTCTTAGAAAGCTTCTTTCCAGTTTTGAACGGAAGATATTTCCTTTCTCACCATAGCCCTCTATGGGCTTCCAAATATGACTTTGCCAATTCCACAAGAACAGCGTTAGCGAAAGGCTTCTTGAAGGGAAAGATGTAACTCTGTGAGATGAATTAACAGAACACAGAGCAGTTTCTCAGAAAGCTTCTTTCCAGTTGTGAACGGAAGATATTTCCTTTTTCACCATAGCCCTCTATGGGCTTCCAAATATCACTTTGCCAATTCCACAAGAACAGCCTTAGCGAAAGGCTTCCTGAAGGGAAAGATGTAACTTTGTGAGATGAATTAACAGAACGCTGAGCAGTTTTTCAGAATGCTTCTTTCCAGTTTTGAACGGAAGATATTTCCTTTTTCACCGTAGCCCTCTATGGGCTTCCAAATATCCCCTGCCAATTCCACAACAAGAGCCTTAGCGAAAGCCTTCTTGAAGGCAAAGATGTAACTCTGTGAGATGAATTAACAGAACACAGAGCAGTTTCTCAGAAAGCTTCTTTCCAGTTTTGAACGGAAGATATTTCCTTTTTCACCATAGCCCTCTATGGGCTTCCAAATATGACTTTGCCAATTCCACAAGAACAGCCTTAGCGAAAGGCTTCTTGAAGGGAAAGATGTAACTCTGTGAGATGAATTAACAGAACACAGAGCAGTTTCTCAGAAAGCTTCTTTCCAGTTTTGAACGTAACATATTTCCTTTTTCACCAGAGCCCTCTATGGGCTTCCAAATATGACTTTGCCAATTCCACAAGAGCAGCCTTAGCGAAAGGCTTCTTGAAGGGAAAGATGTAACTCTGTGAGATGAATTAACAGAACACAGATCAGTTTCGCAGAAAGCTTCGTTCCAGTTTTGAACGGAAGATATTTACTTTTTCACCATAGCCCTCTATGGGCTTCCAAATATCACTTTGCCAATTCCACAACAACAGCCTTAGCGAAAGGCTTCTTGAAGGGAAAGATGTAACTCTGTGAGATGAATTAACAGAACACAGAGCAGTTTCTCAGAAAGCTTCTTTCCAGTTTTGAACGGAAGCTATTTCCTTTTTCACCATAGCCCTCTATGGGCTTCCAAATATGACTTTGCCAATTCCACAAGAACAGCCTTAGCGAAAGGCTCCTTGAAGGGAAAGATGTAACTCTGTGAGATGAATTAACAGAACACAGAGCAGTTTCTCAGAAAGCTTCTTTCCAGTTTTGAACGGAAGATATTTCCTATTTCACCATAGCCCTCTATGGGCTTCCAAATGTCCCTTTGGAAATTCCACAAGAACAGCCGTAGCGAAAGGCTTCTTGAAGGGAAAGATGCAACTCTGTGAGATGAATTAACAGAACACAGAGCAGTTTCTCAGAAAGCTTCTTTCCAGTTTTGAACCGAAGATATTTCCTTTTTCACCATAGTCCTCTATGGGCTTCCAAATATCACTTTGCCAATTCCACAAGAACAGCCTTAGCGAAAGGCTTCTTGAAGGGAAACATGTAACACTGTGAGATGAATTAACAGAACACAGAGTAGTTTCTCAGAAAGCTTCTTTCCAGTTTTGAACGGAAGATATTTCCTTTTTCACCATAGCCCTCTTTGGGCTTCCAAATATCACTTTGCCAATTCCAGAAGAACAGCCTTAGCGAAAGGCTTCTTGAAGGGAAAGATGTAAATCTGTGAGATGAATTAACAGAACACAGAGCAGTTTCTCAGAAAGCTTCTTTCCAGGTTTGAACGCAAGCTATTTCCTTTTTCACCATAGCCCACTAAGTGCTTCCAAATATCACTTTGCCAATTCCACAAGAACAGCCTTAGCGAAAGGCTTCTTGAAGGGAAAGATGTAACTCTGTGAGACGAAATAACAGAACACAGAGAAGTTTCTCAGAAAGCTTCTTTCCAGTTTTGAACGGAAGATATTTCCTTTTTCACCATAGCCCTCTACGGGCTTCCAAATATCCCTTTGCCAATTCCACAAGAACAGCCTTAGCGAAAGGCTTCTTGAAGGGAAAGATGTAACTCTGTGAGACGAATTAACAGAACACAGAGCAGTTTCTCAGAAAGCTTCTTTCCAGTTTTGAACGGAAGATATTTCCTTTTTCACCATAGCCCTCTATATGCTTCCAAATATTCCTTTGGCAATTCCACAAGAACAGCCTTAGCGAAAGTCTTCTTGAAGGGAATGATGTAACTCTGTGAGATGAATTAACAGAACACAGAGCAGTTTCTCAGAAAGCTTCTTTCCAGTTTTGAACGGAAGATATTTCCTTTTTCACCATAGCCCTCAATGGGCTTCCAAATATCACTTTGCCAATTCCACAACAACAGCCTTAGCGAAAGGCTTCTTGAAGGGAAAGATGTAACTTTGTGAGATGAATTAACAGAACGCAGAGCAGTTTCTCAGAAAGCTTCTTTCCAGTTTTGAACGGAAGATATTTCCTTTTTCACCATAGCCCTCTATGGGCTTCCAAATATCCCCTGCCAATTCCACAACAAGAGAGTTAGCGAAAGCCTTCTTGAAGGGAAAGATGTAACTCTGTGAGATGAATTAACAGAACACAGAGCAGTTTCTCAGAAAGCTTCTTTCCAGTTTTGAACGGAAGATATTTCCTTTTTCACCATAGCCCTCTATGGGCTTCCAAATATGACTTTGCCAATTCCAAAAGAACGGCCTTAGCGAAAGGCTTCTTGAAGGGAAAGATGTAACTCTGTGAGACGAAATAACAGAACACAGAGAAGTTTCTCAGAAAGCTTCTTTCCAGTTTTGAACGGAAGATATTTCCTTTTTCACCATAGCCCTCTATGGGCTTCCAAATATCCTTTTGCCAATTCCACAAGAACAGCCTTAGCGAAAGGCTTCTTGAAGGCAAAGATGTAACTCTGTGAGATGAATTAACAGAACACAGAGCAGTTTCTCAGAAAGCTTCTTTCCAGTTTTGAACGGAAGATATTTCCTTTTTCACCATAGCCCTCTATGGGTTTCCAAATATCCCTTTGCCAATTCCACAACAACCGTCTTAGCGAAAGCCTTTTTGAAGGGAAAGATGTAACTCTGTGAGATGAATTAACAGAACACAGAGCAGTTTCTCAGAAAGCTTCTTTCCAGTTTTGAACGTAACATATTACCTTTTTCACCAGAGCCCTCTATGGGCTTCCAAATATGACTTTGCCAATTCCACAAGAGCAGCCTTAGCGAAAGGCTTCTTGAAGGGAAAGATGTAACTCTGTGAGATGAATTAACAGAACACAGATCAGTTTCGCAGAAAGCTTCGTTCCAGTTTTGAACGGAAGATATTTACTTTTTCACCATAGCCCTCTATGGGCTTCCAAATATCACTTTGCAAATTCCACAAGAACAGCCTTAGCGAAAGGCTTCTTGAAGGGAAAGATGTAACTCTGTGAGATGAATTAACAGAACACAGAGCAGTTTCTCAGAAAGCTTCTTTCCAGTTTTGAACGGAAGCTATTTCCTTTTTCACCATAGCCCTCTATGGGCTTCCAAATATGACTTTGCCAATTCCACAAGAACAGCCTTAGCGAAAGGCTTCTTGAAGGGAAAGATGTAACTCTGTGAGATGAATTAACAGAACACAGAGCAGTTTCTCAGAAAGCTTCTTTCCAGTTTTGAACGGAAGATATTTCCTATTTCACCATAGCCCTCTATGGGCTTCCAAATGTCCCTTTGGAAATTCCACAAGAACAGCCGTAGCGAAAGGCTTCTTGAAGGGAAAGATGCAACTCTGTGAGATGAATTAACAGAACACAGAGCAGTTTCTCAGAAAGCTTCTTTCCAGTTTTGAACGGAAGATATTTCCTTTTTCACCATAGTCCTCTATGGGCTTCCAAATATCACTTTGCCAATTCCACAAGAACAGCCTTAGCGAAAGGCTTCTCGAAGGGAAACATGTAACACTGTGAGATGAATTAACAGAACACAGAGTAGTTTCTCAGAAAGCTTCTTTCCAGTTTTGAACGGAAGATATTTCCTTTTTCACCATAGCCCTCTTTGGGCTTCCAAATATCACTTTGCCAATTCCACAAGAACAGCCTTAGCGAAAGGCTTCTTGAAGGGAAAGATGTAACTCTGTGAGATGAATTAACAGAACACAGAGCAGTTTCTCAGAAAGCTTCTTTCCAGGTTTGAACGCAAGCTATTTCCTTTTTCACCATAGCCCACTAAGGGCTTCCAAATATCACTTTGCTAATTCCACAAGAACAGCCTTAGCGAAAGGCTTCTTGAAGGGAAAGATGTAACTCTGTGAGACGAAATAACAGAACACAGAGAAGTTTCTCAGAAAGCTTCTTTCCAGTTTTGAACGGAAGATATTTCCTTTTTCACCATAGCCCTCTACGGGCTTCCAAATATCCCTTTGCCAATTCCACAAGAACAGCCTTAGCGAAAGGCTTCTTGAAGGGAAAGATGTAACTCTGTGAGACGAATTAACAGAACACAGAGCAGTTTCTCAGAAAGCTTCTTTCCAGTTTTGAACGGAAGATATTTCCTTTTTCACCATAGCCCTCTATATGCTTCCAAATATTCCTTTGGCAATTCCACAAGAACAGCCTTAGCGAAAGGCTTCTTGAAGGGAATGATGTAACTCTGTGAGATGAATTAACAGAACACAGAGCAGTTTCTCAGAAAGCTTCTTTCCAGTTTTGAACGGAAGATATTTCCTTTTTCACCATAGCCCTCAATGGGCTTCCAAATATCACTTTGCCAATTCCACAACAACAGCCTTAGCGAAAGGCTTCTTGAAGGGAAAGATGTAACTTTGTGAGATGAATTAACAGAACGCAGAGCAGTTTCTCAGAAAGCTTCTTTCCAGTTTTGAACGGAAGATATTTCCTTTTTCACCATAGCCCTCTATGGGCTTCCAAATATCCCCTGCCAATTCCACAACAAGAGAGTTAGCGAAAGCCTTCTTGAAGGGAAAGATGTAACTCTGTGAGATGAATTAACAGAACACAGAGCAGTTTCTCAGAAAGCTTCTTTCCAGTTTTGAACGGAAGATATTTCCTTTTTCACCATAGCCCTCTACGGGCTTCCAAATATCCCTTTGCCAATTCCACAAGAACAGCCTTAGCGAAAGGCTTCTTGAAGGGAAAGATGTAACTCTGTGAGATGAATTAACAGAACACAGAGCAGTTTCTCAGAAAGCTTCTTTCCAGTTTTGAACGGAAGATATTTCCTTTTTCACCATAGCCCTCTATATGCTTCCAGATATCCCTTTGGCAATTCCACAAGAACAGCCTTAGCGAAAGGCTTCTTGAAGGGAAAGATGTAACTCTGTGAGATGAATTAACAGAACACAGAACAGTTTCTCAGAAAGCTTCTTTCCAGTTTTGAACGGAAGATATTTCCTTTTTCACCATAGCCCTCAATGGGCTTCCAAATATCACTTTGCCAATTCCACAAGAACAGCCTTAGCGAAAGGCTTCATGAAGGGAAAGATGTAACTCTGTGAGATGAATTAACAGAACACAGAGCAGTTTCTCAGAAAGCTTCTTTCCAGTTTTGAACGGAAGATATTTCCTATTTCACCATAGCCCTCAATGGGCTTCCAAATATCCCTTTGGCAATTCCACAAGAACAGCCTTAGCGAAAGGCTTCTTGAAGGGAAAGATGCAACTCTGTGAGATGAATTAACAGAACACAGAGCAGTTTCTCAGAAAGCTTCTTTCCAGTTTTGAACGGAAGATATTTCCTTTTTCACCATAGCCCTCATTGGGCTTCCAAATATCACTTTGTCAATTCCAAAAGAACAGCCTTAGCGAAAGGCTTCTTGAAGGGAAAGATGTAACTCTGTGAGATGAATTAACAGAACACAGAGCAGTTTCTGAGAAAGCTGCTTTCCAGTTTTGAACGGAAGATATTTCCTTTTTGACCATAGCCCTCTATGGGCTTCCAAATATCACTCTGCCAATTCCACAACAAGAGCCTTAGCGAAAGGCTTCTTGAAGGGAAAGATGTAACTTTGTGAGATGAATTAACAGAACACAGAGCAGTTTCTCAGAAACCTTCTTTCCTGTTTTGAACGGAAGATATTTCCCTTTTCACCATAGCCCTCTATGGGCTTCCAAATATCCCTTTGCGAATTCCACAAGAACAGCCATAGCGAAAGACTTCTTTAAGGGAAAGATGCAACTCTGTAAGATGAATTAACAGAACACAGAGCAGTTTCTCAGAAAGCTTCTTTCCAGTTTTGAACGGAAGATATTTCCTTTTTCACCATAGCCCTCTATGGGCTTCCAAAAATGACTTTGCCAATTCCACAAGAGCAGCCTAAGCGAAAGGCTTCATGAAGGGAAAGATGTAACTCTGTGAGATGAATTAATAGAACACAGAGCAGTTTCTCAGAAAGATTCTTTCCAGTTTTGAACGGAAGATATTTCCTTTTTCACCATAGCCCTCTATATGCTTCCAAATATCACTTTGCCAATTCCACAAGAACAGCCTTAGCGTAAGGCTTCTTGAAGGGAAAGATCTAACTCTGTGAGATGAATTAACAGAACACAGAGCAGTTTCTCAGAAAGCTTCTTTCCAGTTTTGAACGGAAGATATTTCCTTTTTCACCATAGCCCTCTATGGGCTTCCAAATATCACTTTGCCAATTCCACAACAACAGCCTTAGCGAAAGGCTTCTTGAAGGGAAAGATGTAACTTTGTGAGATGAATTAACAGAACGCAGAGCAGTTTATCAGAAAGCTTCTTTCCAGTTTTGAACGGAAGATATTTCCTTTTTCACCATAGCCCTCTATGGGCTTCCAAATATCCCCTGCCAATTCCACAACAAGAGCCTTAGCGAAAGCCTTCTTGAAGGGAAAGATGTAACTCTGTGAGATGAATTAACAGAACACAGAGCAGTTTCTCAAAAGCTTCTTTCCAGTTTTGAACGGAAGATATTTCCTTTTTCACCATAGCCCTCTATGGGCTTCCAAATATGACTTTGCCAATTCCAAAAGAACGGCCTTAGCGAAAGGCTTCTTGAAGGGAAAGATGTAACTCTGTGAGATGAATTAACAGAACACAGAGCAGTTTTTCAGAAAGCTTCTTTCCAGTTTTGAACGGAAGATATTTCCTTTTTCACCGTAGCCCTCTATGGGCTTCCAAATATCACTTTGCCAATTCCACAAGAACAGTCTTAGCGAAAGGCTACTTGAAGGGAAAGATGTAACTCTGTGAGATGAATTAACAGAACACAGAGCAGTTTCTCAGAAAGCTTCTTTCCAGTTTTGAACGGAAGATATTTCCTTTTTCACCATAGCCCTCTATGGGCTTCCAAATATGACTTTGCCAATTCCACAAGAACAGCCTTAGCGAAAGGCTTCTTGAAGGGAAAGATGTAACTCTGTGAGATGAATTAACAGAACACAGAGCAGTTTCTCAGAAAGCTTCTTTCCAGTTTTGAACGGAAGATATTTCCTTTTTCACCATAGCCCTCTATGGGCTTCCAAATATCACTTTGCCAATTCCACAAGAACAGCCTTAGCGAAAGGCTTCTTGAAGGGAAAGATGTAACTCTGTGAGATGAATTAACAGAACACAGAGCAGTTTCTCAGAAAGCTTCTTTCCAGTTATGAACTGAAGATATTTCCTTTTTCACCATAGCCCTCTATGGGCTTCCAAATATCCCTTTGCCAATTCCACAAGAACAGCCTTAGCGAAAGGCTTCTTGAAGGGAAAGATGTAACTCTGTGAGATGAATTAACAGAACACAGAGCAGTTTCTCAGAAAGCTTCTTTCCAGTTTTCAACGGAAGATATTTCCTATTTCACCATAGCCCTCTATGGGTTCCAAATATCCCTTTGGTAATTCCACAAGAACAGCCTTAGCGAAAGGCTTCTTGAAGGGAAACATGTAACTCTGTGAGACGAATTATCAGAACACAGAGCAGTTTCTCAGAAAGCTTCATTCCAGTTTTGAACCGAAGATATTTCCCTTTTTCACTATAGCCCTCTATGGGCTTCCAAATATCACTTTGCCAATTCTACAAGAACAGCCTTAGCGAAAGGCTTCTTGAAGGTAAAGATGCAACTCTGTGAGATGAATTAACAGAACACAGAGCAGTTTCTCAGAAAGCTTCTTTCCAGTTTTGAACGGAAGATATTTCCTTTTTCACCATGGCCCTCTATGGGCTTCCAAATATCACTTTGCCTATTCCACAAGAACAGCCTTAGCGAAAGGCTTCTTGAAGGGAAAGATGTAACTCTGTGAGATGAATTAACAGAACACAGAGCAGTTTCTCAGAAAGCTTCTTTCCAGTTTTGAACGGAAGATATTTCCTGTTTCACCATAGCCCTCTATGGGCTTCCAAATATCACTTTGCCAATTCCACAACAACAGCCTTAGCGAAAGGCTTCTTGAAGGGAAAGATGTAACTCTGTGAGGTGAATTAACAGAACACAGAGCAGTTTCTCAGAAAGCATCTTTCCAGTTTTGAACGGAAGATATTTCCTTTTTCAACATAGCCCTCTATGGGTTTCCAAATATCACTTTGCCAATTCCACAAGAACAGCCTTAGCGAAAGGCTTCTTGAAGGGAAAGATATAACTCTGTGAGACGAATTAACAGAACACAGAGCAGTTTCTCAGAAAGCTTCTTTCCAGTTATGAACGGAAGATATTTCCTTTTTCACCATAGCCCTCTATGGGCTTCCAAATATCCCTTTGCCAATTCCACAAGAACAGCCTTAGCGAAAGGCTTCTTGAAGGGAAAGATGTAACTCTGTGAGATGAATTAACAGAACACAGAGCAGTTTCTCAGAAAGCTTCTTTCCAATTTTGAACGGAAGATATTTCCTATTTCACCATAGCCCACTATGGGCTTCCAAATATCCCTTTGGCAATTCCACAAGAACAGCCTTAGCGAAAGGGATTTTGAAGGTAAAGATGCAACTCTGTGAGATGAATTAACAGAACACAGATCAGTTTCGCAGAAAGCTTCTTTCCAGTTTTGAACGGAAGATATTTACTTTTTCACCATAGCCCTCTATGGGCTTCCAAATATCACTTTGCCAATTCCACAACAACAGCCTTAGCGAAAGGCTTCTTGAAGGCAAAGATGTAACTCTGTGAGATGAATTAACAGAACACAGAGCAGTTTATCAGAAAGCTTCTTTCCAGTTTTGAACGGAAGCTATTTCCTTTTTCACCATAGCCCTCTATGGGCTTCCAAATATGACTTTGCCAATTCCACAAGAACAGCCTTAGCGAAAGGCTTCTTGAAGGGAAAGATATAACTCTGTGAGACGAATTAACAGAACACAGAGCAGTTTCTCAGAAAGCTTCTTTCCAGTTTTGAACGGAAGATATTTCCTTTTTCACCGTAGCCCTCTACGGGCTTCCAAATATCCCTTTGCCAATTCCACAAGAACAGCCTTAGCGAAAGGCTTCTTGAAGGGAAAGATGTAACTCTGTGAGATGAATTAACAGAACACAGAGCAGTTTCTCAGAAAGCTTCTTTCCAGTTTTGAACCGAAGATATTTCCTTTTTCACCATAGTCCTCTATGGGCTTCCAAATATCACTTTGCCAATTCCACAAGAACAGCCTTAGCGAAAGGCTTCTTGAAGGGAAACATGTAACACTGTGAGATGAATTAACAGAACACAGAGTAGTTTCTCAGAAAGCTTCTTTCCAGTTTTGAACGGAAGATATTTCCTTTTTCACCATAGCCCTCTTTGGGCTTCCAAATATCACTTTGCCAATTCCAGAAGAACAGCCTTAGCGAAAGGCTTCTTGAAGGGAAAGATGTAACTCTGTGAGATGAATTAACAGAACACAGAGCAGTTTCTCAGAAAGCTTCTTTCCAGGTTTGAACGCAAGCTATTTCCTTTTTCACCATAGCCCACTAAGTGCTTCCAAATATCACTTTGCCAATTCCACAAGAACAGCCTTAGCGAAAGGCTTCTTGAAGGGAAAGATGTAACTCTGTGAGACGAAATAACAGAACACAGAGAAGTTTCTCAGAAAGCTTCTTTCCAGTTTTGAACGGAAGATATTTCCTTTTTCACCATAGCCCTCTACGGGCTTCCAAATATCCCTTTGCCAATTCCACAAGAACAGCCTTAGCGAAAGGCTTCTTGAAGGGAAATATGTAACTCTGTGAGACGAATTAACAGAACACAGAGCAGTTTCTCAGAAAGCTTCTTTCCAGTTTTGAACGGAAGATATTTCCTTTTTCACCATAGCCCTCTATATGCTTCCAAATATTCCTTTGGCAATTCCACAAGAACAGCCTTAGCGAAAGGCTTCTTGAAGGGAATGATGTAACTCTGTGAGATGAATTAACAGAACACAGAGCAGTTTCTCAGAAAGCTTCTTTCCAGTTTTGAACGGAAGATATTTCCTTTTTCACCATAGCCCTCAATGGGCTTCCAAATATCACTTTGCCAATTCCACAACAACAGCCTTAGCGAAAGGCTTCTTGAAGGGAAAGATGTAACTTTGTGAGATGAATTAACAGAACGCAGAGCAGTTTCTCAGAAAGCTTCTTTCCAGTTTTGAACGGAAGATATTTCCTTTTTCACCATAGCCCTCTATGGGCTTCCAAATATCCCCTGCCAATTCCACAACAAGAGAGTTAGCGAAAGCCTTCTTGAAGGGAAAGATGTAACTCTGTGAGATGAATTAACAGAACACAGAGCAGTTTCTCAGAAAGCTTCTTTCCAGTTTTGAACGGAAGATATTTCCTTTTTCACCATAGCCCTCTATGGGCTTCCAAATATGACTTTGCCAATTCCAAAAGAACGGCCTTAGCGAAAGGCTTCTTGAAGGGAAAGATGTAACTCTGTGAGACGAAATAACAGAACACAGAGAAGTTTCTCAGAAAGCTTCTTTCCAGTTTTGAACGGAAGATATTTCCTTTTTCACCATAGCCCTCTATGGGCTTCCAAATATCCTTTTGCCAATTCCACAAGAACAGCCTTAGCGAAAGGCTTCTTGAAGGCAAAGATGTAACTCTGTGAGATGAATTAACAGAACACAGAGCAGTTTCTCAGAAAGCTTCTTTCCAGTTTTGAACGGAAGATATTTCCTTTTTCACCATAGCCCTCTATGGGTTTCCAAATATCCCTTTGCCAATTCCACAACAACCGTCTTAGCGAAAGCCTTTTTGAAGGGAAAGATGTAACTCTGTGAGATGAATTAACAGAACACAGAGCAGTTTCTCAGAAAGCTTCTTTCCAGTTTTGAACGTAACATATTTCCTTTTTCACCAGAGCCCTCTATGGGCTTCCAAATATGACTTTGCCAATTCCACAAGAGCAGCCTTAGCGAAAGGCTTCTTGAAGGGAAAGATGTAACTCTGTGAGATGAATTAACAGAACACAGATCAGTTTCGCAGAAAGCTTCGTTCCAGTTTTGAACGGAAGATATTTACTTTTTCACCATAGCCCTCTAAGGGCTTCCAAATATCACTTTGCAAATTCCACAAGAACAGCCTTAGCGAAAGGCTTCTTGAAGGGAAAGATGTAACTCTGTGAGATGAATTAACAGAACACAGAGCAGTTTCTCAGAAAGCTTCTTTCCAGTTTTGAACGGAAGCTATTTCCTTTTTCACCATAGCCCTCTATGGGCTTCCAAATATGACTTTGCCAATTCCAGAAGAACAGCCTTAGCGAAAGGCTTCTTGAAGGGAAAGATGTAACTCTGTGAGATGAATTAACAGAACACAGAGCAGTTTCTCAGAAAGCTTCTTTCCAGTTTTGAACGGAAGATATTTCCTATTTCACCATAGCCCTCTATGGGCTTCCAAATGTCCCTTTGGAAATTCCACAAGAACAGCCGTAGCGAAAGGCTTCTTGAAGGGAAAGATGCAACTCTGTGAGATGAATTAACAGAACACAGAGCAGTTTCTCAGAAAGCTTCTTTCCAGTTTTGAACGGAAGATATTTCCTTTTTCACCATAGTCCTCTATGGGCTTCCAAATATCACTTTGCCAATTCCACAAGAACAGCCTTAGCGAAAGGCTTCTCGAAGGGAAACATGTAACACTGTGAGATGAATTAACAGAACACAGAGTAGTTTCTCAGAAAGCTTCTTTCCAGTTTTGAACGGAAGATATTTCCTTTTTCACCATAGCCCTCTTTGGGCTTCCAAATATCACTTTGCCAATTCCACAAGAACAGCCTTAGCGAAAGGCTTCTTGAAGGGAAAGATGTAACTCTGTGAGATGAATTAACAGAACACAGAGCAGTTTCTCAGAAAGCTTCTTTCCAGGTTTGAACGCAAGCTATTTCCTTTTTCACCATAGCCCACTAAGGGCTTCCAAATATCACTTTGCCAATTCCACAAGAACAGCCTTAGCGAAAGGCTTCTTGAAGGGAAAGATGTAACTCTGTGAGACGAAATAACAGAACACAGAGAAGTTTCTCAGAAAGCTTCTTTCCAGTTTTGAACGGAAGATATTTCCTTTTTCACCATAGCCCTCTACGGGCTTCCAAATATCCCTTTGCCAATTCCACAAGAACAGCCTTAGCGAAAGGCTTCTTGAAGGGAAAGATGTAACTCTGTGAGACGAATTAACAGAACACAGAGCAGTTTCTCAGAAAGCTTCTTTCCAGTTTTGAACGGAAGATATTTCCTTTTTCACCATAGCCCTCTATATGCTTCCAAATATTCCTTTGGCAATTCCACAAGAACAGCCTTAGCGAAAGGCTTCTTGAAGGGAATGATGTAACTCTGTGAGATGAATTAACAGAACACAGAGCAGTTTCTCAGAAAGCTTCTTTCCAGTTTTGAACGGAAGATATTTCCTTTTTCACCATAGCCCTCAACGGGCTTCCAAATATCACTTTGCCAATTCCACAACAACAGCCTTAGCGAAAGGCTTCTTGAAGGGAAAGATGTAACTTTGTGAGATGAATTAACAGAACGCAGAGCAGTTTCTCAGAAAGCTTCTTTCCAGTTTTGAACGGAAGATATTTCCTTTTTCACCATAGCCCTCTATGGGCTTCCAAATATCCCCTGCCAATTCCACAACAAGAGAGTTAGCGAAAGCCTTCTTGAAGGGAAAGATGTAACTCTGTGAGATGAATTAACAGAACACAGAGCAGTTTCTCAGAAAGCTTCTTTCCAGTTTTGAACGGAAGATATTTCCTTTTTCACCATAGCCCTCTACGGGCTTCCAAATATCCCTTTGCCAATTCCACAAGAACAGCCTTAGCGAAAGGCTTCTTGAAGGGAAAGATGTAACTCTGTGAGATGAATTAACAGAACACAGAGCAGTTTCTCAGAAAGCTTCTTTCCAGTTTTGAACGGAAGATATTTCCTTTTTCACCATAGCCCTCTATATGCTTCCAGATATCCCTTTGGCAATTCCACAAGAACAGCCTTAGCGAAAGGCTTCTTGAAGGGAAAGATGTAACTCTGTGAGATGAATTAACAGAACACAGAACAGTTTCTCAGAAAGCTTCTTTCCAGTTTTGAACGGAAGATATTTCCTTTTTCACCATAGCCCTCAATGGGCTTCCAAATATCACTTTGCCAATTCCACAAGAACAGCCTTAGCGAAAGGCTTCATGAAGGGAAAGATGTAACTCTGTGAGATGAATTAACAGAACACAGAGCAGTTTCTCAGAAAGCTTCTTTCCAGTTTTGAACGGAAGATATTTCCTATTTCACCATAGCCCTCAATGGGCTTCCAAATATCCCTTTGGCAATTCCACAAGAACAGCCTTAGCGAAAGGCTTCTTGAAGGGAAAGATGCAACTCTGTGAGATGAATTAACAGAACACAGAGCAGTTTCTCAGAAAGCTTCTTTCCAGTTTTGAACGGAAGATATTTCCTTTTTCACCATAGCCCTCATTGGGCTTCCAAATATCACTTTGTCAATTCCAAAAGAACAGCCTTAGCGAAAGGCTTCTTGAAGGGAAAGATGTAACTTTGTGAGATGAATTAACAGAACGCAGAGCAGTTTATCAGAAAGCTTCTTTCCAGTTTTGAACGGAAGATATTTCCTTTTTCACCATAGCCCTCTATGGGCTTCCAAATATCCCCTGCCAATTCCACAACAAGAGCCTTAGCGAAAGCCTTCTTGAAGGGAAAGATGTAACTCTGTGAGATGAATTAACAGAACACAGAGCAGTTTCTCAAAAGCTTCTTTCCAGTTTTGAACGGAAGATATTTCCTTTTTCACCATAGCCCTCTATGGGCTTCCAAATATGACTTTGCCAATTCCAAAAGAACGGCCTTAGCGAAAGGCTTCTTGAAGGGAAAGATGTAACTCTGTGAGATGAATTAACAGAACACAGAGCAGTTTTTCAGAAAGCTTCTTTCCAGTTTTGAACGGAAGATATTTCCTTTTTCACCGTAGCCCTCTATGGGCTTCCAAATATCACTTTGCCAATTCCACAAGAACAGTCTTAGCGAAAGGCTACTTGAAGGGAAAGATGTAACTCTGTGAGATGAATTAACAGAACACAGAGCAGTTTCTCAGAAAGCTTCTTTCCAGTTTTGAACGGAAGATATTTCCTTTTTCACCATAGCCCTCTATGGGCTTCCAAATATGACTTTGCCAATTTCACAATAACAGCCTTAGCGAAAGGCTTCTTGAAGGGAAAGATGTAACTCTGTGAGATGAATTAACAGAACACAGAGCAGTTTCGCAGAAAGCTTCTTTCCAGTTTTGAACGGAAGATATTTCCTTTTTCACCATAGCCCTCTATGGGCTTCCAAATATCACTTTGCCAATTCCACATCAACAGCCTTAGCGAAAGGCTTCTTGAAGGGAAAGATGTAACTCTGTGAGATGAATTAACAGAGCACAGAGCAGTTTCTCAGAAAGCTTCTTTCCAGTTTTGAACGGAAGCTATTTCCTTTTTCACCATAGCCCTCTATGGGCTTCCAAATATCACTTTGCCAATTCCACAAGAACAGCCTTAGCGAAAGGCTTCTTGAAGGGAAAGATGTAACTCTGTGAGATGAATTAACAAAACACAGAGCAGTTTCTCAGAAAGCTTCTTTCCAGTTTTGAACGGAAGATATTTCCTATTTCACCATAGCCCTCTATGGGCTTCCAAATATCCCTTTGTCAATTCCACAAGAACAGCCTTAGCAAAAGGCTTCTTGAAGGGAAAGATGCAACTCTGTGGGATGATTTAACAGAACACAGAGCAGTTTCTCAGAAAGCTTCTTTCCACTTTTGAATGGAAGCTATTTCCTTTATCCCCATAGCCCTTTATGGGCTTCCAAATATCACTTTGCCAATTCCACAAGAACAGCCTTAGCGAAAGGCTTCTTGAAGGGAAAGATGTAACTCTGTGAGATGAATTAATAGAACACAGAGCAGTTTCTCAGAAAGCTGCTTTCCAGTTTTGAACGGAAGATATATTCCTTTTCACCATAGCCCTCTATGGGCTTCCAAATATCATTTTGCGAATTCCACAAGAACAGCCTTAGCGAAAGGCTTCTTGAAGGGAAAGATGTAACTCTGTGAGATGAATTAACAGAACACAGAGCAGTTTCTCAGAAAGCTTCTTTCCAGTTTTGAACGGAAGATATTTCCTTTTTCACCATAGCCCTCTATGGGTTTCCAAATATCACTTTGCCAATTCCACAAGAACAGCCTTAGCGAAAGGCTTCTTGAAGGGAAAGATGTAACTCTGTGAGATGAATTAACAGAACACAGAGCAGTTTCTCAGAAAGCTTCTTTCCAGGTTTGAACGCAAGCTATTTCCTTTTTCACCATAGCCCACTAAGGGCTTCCAAATATGACTTTGCCAATTCCACAAGAACAGCCTTAGCGAAAGGCTTCTTGAAGGGAAAGATGTAACTCTGTGAGATGAATTAACAGAACACAGAGCAGTTTCTCAGAAAGCTTCTTTCCAGTTTTGAACGGAAGATATTTCCTATTTCACCATAGCCCTCTATGGGCTTCCAAATATCCCTTTGGCAATTCCACAAGAACAGCCTTAGCGAAAGGCTTCTTGAAGGGAAAGATGCAACTCCGTGAGATGAATTAACAGAACACAGAGCAGTTTCTCAGAAAGCTTCTTTCCAGTTTTGAACGGAAGATATTTCCTTTTTCACCATAGCCCTCTAAGGGCTTCCAAATATCACTTTGCCAATTCCACAAGAACAGCCTTAGCGAAAGGCTTCTTGAAGGGAAAGATGTAACTCTGTGAGATGAATTAACAGAACACAGAGCAGTTTCTCAGAAAGCTTCTTTCCAGTTTTGAACGGAAGAAATTTCCTTTTTCACCATAGCCCTCTATGGGCTTCCAAATATCACTTTGCCAATTCCACAAGAACAGCCTTAGCGAAAGGCTTCTTGAAGGGAAAGATGTAACTCTGTGAGATGAATTAACAGAACACAGAGCAGTTTCTCAGAAAGCTTCTTTCCAGTTTTGAACGGAAGATATTTCCTATTTCACCATAGCCCTCTATGGGCTTCCAAATATCCCTTTGGCAATTCCACAAGAACAGCCTTAGCAAAAGGCTTCTTGAAGGGAAAGATGCAACTCTGTGAGATGAATTAACAGAACACAGAGCAGTTTCTCAGAAAGCTTCTTTCCAATTTTGAACGGAAGCTATTTCCTTTTTCACCATTGCCCTCTATGGGCTTCCAAATATCACTTTGCCAATTCCACAAGAACAGCCTTAGCGAAAGGCTTCTTGAAGGGAAAGATGTAACTCTGTGAGATGAATTAACAGAACACAGAGCAGTTTCTCAGAAAGCTTCTTTCCAGTTTTGAACGGAAGATATTTCCTTTTTCACCATAGCCCTCTATGGGCTTCCAAATATCACTTTGCCAATTCCACAAGAACAGCCTTAGCGAAAGGCTTCTTGAAGGGAAAGATGTAACTCTGTGAGATGAATTAACAGAACACAGAGCAGTTTCTCAGAAAGCTTCTTTCCAGTTATGAACTGAAGATATTTCCTTTTTCACCATAGCCCTCTATGGGCTTCCAAATATCCCTTTGCCAATTCCACAAGAACAGGCTTAGCGAAAGGCTTCTTGAAGGGAAAGATGTAACTCTGTGAGATGAATTAACAGAACACAGAGCAGTTTCTCAGAAAGCTTCTTTCCAGTTTTCAACGGAAGATATTTCCTATTTCACCATAGCCCTCTATGGGTTCCAAATATCCCTTTGGTAATTCCACAAGAACAGCCTTAGCGAAAGGCTTCTTGAAGGGAAACATGTAACTCTGTGAGACGAATTATCAGAACACAGAGCAGTTTCTCAGAAAGCTTCATTCCAGTTTTGAACCGAAGATATTTCCCTTTTTCACTATAGCCCTCTATGGGCTTCCAAATATCACTTTGCCAATTCCAGAAGAAGAGCCTTAGCGAAAGGCTTCTTGAAGGGAAACATGTAACACTGTGAGATGAATTAACAGAACACAGAGCAGTTTCTCAGAAAGCTTCTTTCCAGTTTTGAACGGAAGATATTTCCTTTTTCACCATAGCCCTCTATGGGTTTCCAAATATCCCTTTGCCAATTCCACAACAACAGCATTAGCGAAAGCCTTCTTGAAGGGAAAGATGTAACTCTGTGAGATGAATTAACAGAACACAGAGCAGTTTCTCAGAAAGCTTCTTTCCAGTTTTGAACGGAAGATATTTCCTTTTTCACCATAGCCCTCTATGGGCTTCCAAATATCCCTTTGCCAATTCCACAACAACAGCCTTAGCGAAAGGCTTCTTGAAGGGAAAGATGTAACTCTGGGAGATGAATTAACAGAACACAGAGCAGTTTCTCAGAAAGCTTCTTTCCAGTTTTGAACGGAAGATATTTCCTATTTCAACATAGCCCTCTATGGGCTTCCAAATATCACTTTGCCAATTCCACAAGAACAGCCTCAGCGAAAGGCTTCTTGAAGGGAGAGATGTAACTCTGTGAGATGAATTAACAGAACACAGAGCAGTTTCTCAGAAAGCTTCTTTCCAGTTTTGAACGGAAGATATTTCCTTTTTCACCATAGCCCTCTATGGGCTTCCAAATATCACTTTGCCAATTCTACAAGAACAGCCTTAGCGAAAGGCTTCTTGAAGGTAAAGATGCAACTCTGTGAGATGAATTAACAGAACACAGAGCAGTTTCTCAGAAAGCTTCTTTCCAGTTTTGAACGGAAGATATTTCCTTTTTCACCATGGCCCTCTATGGGCTTCCAAATATCACTTTGCCTATTCCACAAGAACAGCCTTAGCGAAAGGCTTCTTGAAGGGAAAGATGTAACTCTGTGAGATGAATTAACAGAACACAGAGCAGTTTCTCAGAAAGCTTCTTTCCAGTTTTGAACGGAAGATATTTCCTGTTTCACCATAGCCCTCTATGGGCTTCCAAATATCACTTTGCCAATTCCACAACAACAGCCTTAGCGAAAGGCTTCTTGAAGGGAAAGATGTAACTCTGTGAGGTGAATTAACAGAACACAGAGCAGTTTCTCAGAAAGCATCTTTCCAGTTTTGAACGGAAGATATTTCCTTTTTCAACATAGCCCTCTATGGGTTTCCAAATATCACTTTGGAATTCCACAAGAACAGCCTTAGCGAAAGGCTTCTTGAAGGGAAAGATATAACTCTGTGAGACGAATTAACAGAACACAGAGCAGTTTCTCAGAAAGCTTCTTTCCAGTTATGAACGGAAGATATTTCCTTTTTCACCATAGCCCTCTATGGGCTTCCAAATATCCCTTTGCCAATTCCACAAGAACAGCCTTAGCGAAAGGCTTCTTGAAGGGAAAGATGTAACTCTGTGAGATGAATTAACAGAACACAGAGCAGTTTCTCAGAAAGCTTCTTTCCAATTTTGAACGGAAGATATTTCCTATTTCACCATAGCCCACTATGGGCTTCCAAATATCCCTTTGGCAATTCCACAAGAACAGCCTTAGCGAAAGGGATTTTGAAGGTAAAGATGCAACTCTGTGAGATGAATTAACAGAACACAGATCAGTTTCGCAGAAAGCTTCTTTCCAGTTTTGAACGGAAGATATTTACTTTTTCACCATAGCCCTCTATGGGCTTCCAAATATCACTTTGCCAATTCCACAACAACAGCCTTAGCGAAAGGCTTCTTGAAGGCAAAGATGTAACTCTGTGAGATGAATTAACAGAACACAGAGCAGTTTATCAGAAAGCTTCTTTCCAGTTTTGAACGGAAGCTATTTCCTTTTTCACCATAGCCCTCTATGGGCTTCCAAATATGACTTTGCCAATTCCACAAGAACAGCCTTAGCGAAAGGCTTCTTGAAGGGAAAGATATAACTCTGTGAGACGAATTAACAGAACACAGAGCAGTTTCTCAGAAAGCTTCTTTCCAGTTTTGAACGGAAGATATTTCCTTTTTCACCGTAGCCCTCTACGGGCTTCCAAATATCCCTTTGCCAATTCCACAAGAACAGCCTTAGCGAAAGGCTTCTTGAAGGGAAAGATGTAACTCTGTGAGATGAATTAACAGAACACAGAGCAGTTTCTCAGAAAGCTTCTTTTCAGTTTTGAACGGAAGATATTTCCTATTTCACCATAGCCCTCTATGGGCTTCCAAATATCCCTTTGGCAATTCCACAAGAACAGCCTTAGCAAAAGGCTTCTTGAAGGGAAAGATGAAACTCTGTGAGATGAATTAACAGAACACAGAGCAGTTTCTCAGAAAGCTTCTTTCCAATTTTGAACGGAAGCTATTTCCTTTTTCACCATTGCCCTCTATGGGCTTCCAAATATCACTTTGCCAATTCCACAAGAACAGCCTTAGCGAAAGGCTTCTTGAAGGGAAAGATGTAACTCTGTGAGATGAATTAACAGAACACAGAGCAGTTTCTCAGAAAGCTTCTTTCCAGTTTTGAACGGAAGATATTTCCTTTTTCACCATAGCCCTCTATGGGTTTCCAAATATCACTTTGCCAATTCCACAAGAACAGCCTTAACGAAAGGCTTCTTGAAGGGAAAGATGTAACTCTGTGAGATGAATTAACAGAACACAGAGCAGTTTCTCAGAAAGCTTCTTTCCAGTTTTGAACGGAAGATATTTCCTTTTTCACCATAGCCCTCTATGGGTTTCCAAATATCACTTTGCCAATTCCACAAGAACAGCCTTAGCGAAAGGCTTCTTGAAGGGAAAGATGTAACTCGGTGAGACGAATTAACAGAACACAGAGCAGTTTCTCAGAAAGCTTCTTTCCAGTTTTGAACGGAAGATATTTCCTTTTTCACCATAGCCCTCTATGGGCTTCCAAATATCCCTTTGCAAATTCCACAAGAACAGCCTTAGCGAAAGGCTTCTTGAAGGGAAAGATGTAACTCTGTGAGATGAATTAACAGAACACAGAGCAGTTTCTCAGAAAGCTTCTTTCCAGTTTTGAACGGAAGATATTTCCTATTTCACCATAACCCTCTATGGGTTCCAAATATCCCTTTGGCAATTCCACAAGAACAGCCTTAGCGAAAGGCTTCTTGAAGGGAAACATGTAACTCTGTGAGACGAATTAACAGAACACAGAGCAGTTTCTCAGAAAGCTTCTTTCCAGTTTTGAACGGAAGATATTTCCTTTTTCACCATAGCCCTCTATGGGCTTCCAAATATCACTTTGCCAATTCCAGAAGAAGAGCCTTAGCGAAAGGCTTCTTGAAGGGAAACATGTAACACTGTGAGATGAATTAACAGAACACAGAGCAGTTTCTCAGAAAGCTTCTTTCCAGTTTTGAACGGAAGATATTTCATTTTTCACCATAGCCCTCAATGGGCTTCCAAATATCAATTTGCCAATTCCACAAAAACAGTCTTAGCGAATGGCTTCATGAAGGGAAAGATGTAACTCTGTGAGATGAATTAACCGAACACAGAGCAGTTTCTCAGAAAGCTTCTTTCCAGTTATGAACTGAAGATATTTCCTTTTTCACCATAGCCCTCTATGGGCTTCCAAATATCCCTTTGCCAATTCCACAAGAACAGGCTTAGCGAAAGGCTTCTTGAAGGGAAAGATGTAACTCTGTGAGATGAATTAACAGAACACAGAGCAGTTTCTCAGAAAGCTTCTTTCCAGTTTTCAACGGAAGATATTTCCTATTTCACCATAGCCCTCTATGGGTTCCAAATATCCCTTTGGTAATTCCACAAGAACAGCCTTAGCGAAAGGCTTCTTGAAGGGAAACATGTAACTCTGTGAGACGAATTATCAGAACACAGAGCAGTTTCTCAGAAAGCTTCATTCCAGTTTTGAACCGAAGATATTTCCCTTTTTCACTATAGCCCTCTATGGGCTTCCAAATATCACTTTGCCAATTCCAGAAGAAGAGCCTTAGCGAAAGGCTTCTTGAAGGGAAACATGTAACACTGTGAGATGAATTAACAGAACACAGAGCAGTTTCTCAGAAAGCTTCTTTCCAGTTTTGAACGGAAGATATTTCCTTTTTCACCATAGCCCTCTATGGGTTTCCAAATATCCCTTTGCCAATTCCACAACAACAGCATTAGCGAAAGCCTTCTTGAAGGGAAAGATGTAACTCTGTGAGATGAATTAACAGAACACAGAGCAGTTTCTCAGAAAGCTTCTTTCCAGTTTTGAACGGAAGATATTTCCTTTTTCACCATAGCCCTCTATGGGCTTCCAAATATCCCTTTGCCAATTCCACAACAACAGCCTTAGCGAAAGGCTTCTTGAAGGGAAAGATGTAACTCTGGGAGATGAATTAACAGAACACAGAGCAGTTTCTCAGAAAGCTTCTTTCCAGTTTTGAACGGAAGATATTTCCTATTTCAACATAGCCCTCTATGGGCTTCCAAATATCACTTTGCCAATTCCACAAGAACAGCCTCAGCGAAAGGCTTCTTGAAGGGAGAGATGTAACTCTGTGAGATGAATTAACAGAACACAGAGCAGTTTCTCAGAAAGCTTCTTTCCAGTTTTGAACGGAAGATATTTCCTTTTTCACCATAGCCCTCTATGGGCTTCCAAATATCACTTTGCCAATTCTACAAGAACAGCCTTAGCGAAAGGCTTCTTGAAGGTAAAGATGCAACTCTGTGAGATGAATTAACAGAACACAGAGCAGTTTCTCAGAAAGCTTCTTTCCAGTTTTGAACGGAAGATATTTCCTTTTTCACCATGGCCCTCTATGGGCTTCCAAATATCACTTTGCCTATTCCACAAGAACAGCCTTAGCGAAAGGCTTCTTGAAGGGAAAGATGTAACTCTGTGAGATGAATTAACAGAACACAGAGCAGTTTCTCAGAAAGCTTCTTTCCAGTTTTGAACGGAAGATATTTCCTGTTTCACCATAGCCCTCTATGGGCTTCCAAATATCACTTTGCCAATTCCACAACAACAGCCTTAGCGAAAGGCTTCTTGAAGGGAAAGATGTAACTCTGTGAGGTGAATTAACAGAACACAGAGCAGTTTCTCAGAAAGCATCTTTCCAGTTTTGAACGGAAGATATTTCCTTTTTCAACATAGCCCTCTATGGGTTTCCAAATATCACTTTGCCAATTCCACAAGAACAGCCTTAGCGAAAGGCTTCTTGAAGGGAAAGATATAACTCTGTGAGACGAATTAACAGAACACAGAGCAGTTTCTCAGAAAGCTTCTTTCCAGTTATGAACGGAAGATATTTCCTTTTTCACCATAGCCCTCTATGGGCTTCCAAATATCCCTTTGCCAATTCCACAAGAACAGCCTTAGCGAAAGGCTTCTTGAAGGGAAAGATGTAACTCTGTGAGATGAATTAACAGAACACAGAGCAGTTTCTCAGAAAGCTTCTTTCCAATTTTGAACGGAAGATATTTCCTATTTCACCATAGCCCACTATGGGCTTCCAAATATCCCTTTGGCAATTCCACAAGAACAGCCTTAGCGAAAGGGATTTTGAAGGTAAAGATGCAACTCTGTGAGATGAATTAACAGAACACAGATCAGTTTCGCAGAAAGCTTCTTTCCAGTTTTGAACGGAAGATATTTACTTTTTCACCATAGCCCTCTATGGGCTTCCAAATATCACTTTGCCAATTCCACAACAACAGCCTTAGCGAAAGGCTTCTTGAAGGCAAAGATGTAACTCTGTGAGATGAATTAACAGAACACAGAGCAGTTTATCAGAAAGCTTCTTTCCAGTTTTGAACGGAAGCTATTTCCTTTTTCACCATAGCCCTCTATGGGCTTCCAAATATGACTTTGCCAATTCCACAAGAACAGCCTTAGCGAAAGGCTTCTTGAAGGGAAAGATATAACTCTGTGAGACGAATTAACAGAACACAGAGCAGTTTCTCAGAAAGCTTCTTTCCAGTTTTGAACGGAAGATATTTCCTTTTTCACCGTAGCCCTCTACGGGCTTCCAAATATCCCTTTGCCAATTCCACAAGAACAGCCTTAGCGAAAGGCTTCTTGAAGGGAAAGATGTAACTCTGTGAGATGAATTAACAGAACACAGAGCAGTTTCTCAGAAAGCTTCTTTTCAGTTTTGAACGGAAGATATTTCCTATTTCACCATAGCCCTCTATGGGCTTCCAAATATCCCTTTGGCAATTCCACAAGAACAGCCTTAGCAAAAGGCTTCTTGAAGGGAAAGATGAAACTCTGTGAGATGAATTAACAGAACACAGAGCAGTTTCTCAGAAAGCTTCTTTCCAATTTTGAACGGAAGCTATTTCCTTTTTCACCATTGCCCTCTATGGGCTTCCAAATATCACTTTGCCAATTCCACAAGAACAGCCTTAGCGAAAGGCTTCTTGAAGGGAAAGATGTAACTCTGTGAGATGAATTAACAGAACACAGAGCAGTTTCTCAGAAAGCTTCTTTCCAGTTTTGAACGGAAGATATTTCCTTTTTCACCATAGCCCTCTATGGGTTTCCAAATATCACTTTGCCAATTCCACAAGAACAGCCTTAACGAAAGGCTTCTTGAAGGGAAAGATGTAACTCTGTGAGATGAATTAACAGAACACAGAGCAGTTTCTCAGAAAGCTTCTTTCCAGTTTTGAACGGAAGATATTTCCTTTTTCACCATAGCCCTCTATGGGTTTCCAAATATCACTTTGCCAATTCCACAAGAACAGCCTTAGCGAAAGGCTTCTTGAAGGGAAAGATGTAACTCGGTGAGACGAATTAACAGAACACAGAGCAGTTTCTCAGAAAGCTTCTTTCCAGTTTTGAACGGAAGATATTTCCTTTTTCACCATAGCCCTCTATGGGCTTCCAAATATCCCTTTGCAAATTCCACAAGAACAGCCTTAGCGAAAGGCTTCTTGAAGGGAAAGATGTAACTCTGTGAGATGAATTAACAGAACACAGAGCAGTTTCTCAGAAAGCTTCTTTCCAGTTTTGAACGGAAGATATTTCCTATTTCACCATAACCCTCTATGGGTTCCAAATATCCCTTTGGCAATTCCACAAGAACAGCCTTAGCGAAAGGCTTCTTGAAGGGAAACATGTAACTCTGTGAGACGAATTAACAGAACACAGAGCAGTTTCTCAGAAAGCTTCTTTCCAGTTTTGAACGGAAGATATTTCCTTTTTCACCATAGCCCTCTATGGGCTTCCAAATATCACTTTGCCAATTCCAGAAGAAGAGCCTTAGCGAAAGGCTTCTTGAAGGGAAACATGTAACACTGTGAGATGAATTAACAGAACACAGAGCAGTTTCTCAGAAAGCTTCTTTCCAGTTTTGAACGGAAGATATTTCATTTTTCACCATAGCCCTCAATGGGCTTCCAAATATCAATTTGCCAATTCCACAAAAACAGTCTTAGCGAATGGCTTCATGAAGGGAAAGATGTAACTCTGTGAGATGAATTAACCGAACACAGAGCAGTTTCTCAGAAAGCTTCTTTCCAGTTTTGAACGGAAGATATTTCCTATTTCACCATAGACCTCTATGGGCTTCCAAATATCCCTTTTTCAATTCCACAAGAACAGCCTTAGCGAAAGGCTTCTTGAAGGGAAAGATGCAACGCTGTGAGATGAATTAACAGAACACAGGGCAGTTTTTCAGAAAGCTTCTTTCCAGTTTTGAACGGAAGATATTTCCTTTTTCCCCGTAGCCCTCTATGGGCTTCCAAATATCACTTTGCCAATTCCACAAGAACATCCTTAGCGAAAGGCTTCATGAAGGGAAAGATGTAACTCTGTGAGATGAATTAACAGAACACAGAGCAGTTTCTCAGAAAGCTTCTTTCCAGTTTTCAACGTAACATATTTCCTTTTTCACCATAGCCCTCTATGGGCTTCCAAATATCCCTTTGCCAATTCCACAAGAACAGCCTTAGCGAAAGGCTTCTTGAAGGGAAAGATGTAACTCTGTGAGATGAATTAACAGAACACAGAGCAGTTTCTCAGAAAGCTTCTTTCCAATTTTGAACGGAAGATATTTCCTATTTCACCATAGCCCTCTATGGGCTTCCAAATATCCCTTTCGCAATTCCACAAGAACAGCCTTAGCAAAAGGCTTCTTGAAGGGAAAGATGCAACTCTGTGAGATGAATTAACAGAACACAGAGCAGTTTCTCAGAAAGCTTCTTTCCACTTTTGAACGGAAGCTATTTCCTTTTTCACCATAGCCCTCTATGGGCTTCCAAATATCACTTTGCCAATTCCAGAAGAAGAGACTTAGCGAAAGGCTTCTTGAAGGGAAACATGTAACACTGTGAGATGAATTAACAGAACACAGAGCAGTTTCTCAGAAAGCTTCTTTCCAGTTTTGAACGGAAGATATTTCCTTTTTCACCATAGCCCTCTAAGGGCTTCCAAATATCCCTTTGCCAATTCCACAACAACAGCCTTAGCGAAAGGCTTCTTGAAGGGAAAGATGTAACTCTGTGAGGTGAATTAACAGAACACAGAGCAGTTTCTCAGAAAGCTTCTTTCCAGTTTTGAACGGAAGATATTTCCTTTTTCACCATAGCCCTCTAAGGGCTTCCAAATATCCCTTTGCCAATTCCACAAGAACAGCCTTAGCGAAAGACTTCTTTAAGGGAAAGATGTAACTCCGTGAGATGAATTAAGAGAACACAGAGCAGTTTCTCAGAAAGCTTCTTTCCAGTTTTGAACGAAGATATTTCATATTTCAACATAGCGCTCTATGGGCTTCCAAATATCACTGTGCCAATTCCACAAAAACAGTCTTAGCAAAAGGCTTCTTGAAGGGAAAGATGTAACTCTGTGAGATGAATTAACAGAACACAGAGCAGTTTCTCAGAAAGCTTCTTTCCGGCTTTGAACTGAAGATATTTCCATTTTCACCATAGCCCACTTTGGGCTTCCAAATATCCCTTTGCCAATTCCACAAGAACAGCCTTAGCGAAAGGCTTCTTTAAGGGAAAGATGTAACTCTGTGAGATGAATTAACAGTACACAGAGCAGCTTCTCAGAAAGCTTCTTTCCAGTTTTGAACGGAAGATATTTCCTTTTTCACCATAGCCCTCTATGGGCTTCCAAATATCACTTTGCGAATTCCACAACAACAGCCTTAGCGAAAGGCTTCTTGAAGGGAAATATGTAACTATGTGAGATGAATTAACAGAACACAGAGCAGTTTCTCAGAAAGCTTCTTTCCAGTTTTGAACGGAAGATATTTCCTTTTTCACCATAGCCCTCTATGGGCTTCCAAATATCCCTTTGCCAATTCCACAACAACAGCCTTAGGGAAAGCCTTCTTGAAGGGAAAGATGTAACTCTGTGAGATGAATTAACAGAACACAGAGCAGTTTCTCAGAAAGCTTCTTTCCAGTTTTGAACGGAAGATATATCCTATTTCAACATAGCCCTCTATGGGCTTCCAAATATCCCGTTGGCAATTCCACAAGAACAGCCTTAGCGAAAGGCTTCTTGAAGGGAAAGATGCAACTCTGTGAGATGAATTAACAGAACACAGAGCAGTTTCTCAGAAAGCTTCTTTCCAGTTTTGAACGGAAGATATTTCCTTTTTCACCATGGCCCTCTATGGGCTTCCAAATATCACTTTGCCTATTCCACAAGAACAGCCTTAGCGAAAGGCTTCTTGAAGGGAAAGATATAACTCTGTGAGACGAATTAACAGAACACAGAGCAGGTTCTCAGAAAGCTTCTTTCCAGTTTTGAACGGAAGATATTTCCTTTTTCACCATAGCCCTCTATGGGCTTCCAAATATCCCTTTGCCAATTCCACAAGAACAGCCTTAGCGAAAGGCTTCTTGAAGGGAAAGATGTAACTCTGTGAGATGAATTAAGAGAACACAGAGCAGTTTCTCAGAAAGCTTCTTTCCAATTTTGAACGGAAGATATTTCATATTTCAACATAGCCCTCTATGGGCTTCCAAATATCACTTTGCCAATTCCACAAAAACAGCCTTAGCGAAAGGCTTCTTTAAGGGAAAGATGTAACTCTGTGAGATGAATTAACAGTACACAGAGCAGCTTCTCAGAAAGCTTCTTTCCAGTTTTGAACGGAAGATATTTCCTTTTTCACCATAGCCCTCTATGGGCTTCCAAATATCACTTTGCGAATTCCACAACAACAGCCTTAGCGAAAGGCTTCTTGAAGGGAAATATGTAACTATGTGAGATGAATTAACAGAACACAGAGCAGTTTCTCAGAAAGCTTCTTTCCAGTTTTGAACGGAAGATATTTCCTTTTTCACCATAGCCCTCTATGGGCTTCCAAATATCCCTTTGCCAATTCCACAACAACAGCCTTAGGGAAAGGCTTCTTGAAGGGAAAGATGTAACTCTGTGAGATGAATTAACAGAACACAGAGCAGTTTCTCACAAAGCTTCTTTCCAGTTTTGAACGGAAGATATATCCTATTTCACCATAGCCCTCTACGGGCTTCCAAATATCCCGTTGGCAATTCCACAAGAACAGCCTTAGCGAAAGGCTTCTTGAAGGGAAAGATGCAACTCTGTGAGATGAATTAACAGAACACAGAGCAGTTTCTCAGAAAGCTTCTTTCCAGTTTTGAACGGAAGATATTTCCTTTTTCACCATGGCCCTCTATGGGCTTCCAAATATCACTTTGCCTATTCCACAAGAACAGCCTTAGCGAAAGGCTTCTTGAAGGGAAAGATGTAACTCTGTGAGATGAATTAACAGAACACAGAGCAGTTTCTCAGAAAGCTTCTTTCCAGTTTTGAACGGAAGATATTTCCTGTTTCACCATAGCCCTCTATGGGCTTCCAAATATCACTTTGCCAATTCCACAACAACAGACTCAGCGAAAGGCTTCTTGAAGGGAAAGATGTAACTCTGTGAGATGAATTAACAGAACACAGAGCAGTTTCTCAGAAAGCTTCCTTCCAGTTTTGAACGGAAGATATTTCCTTTTTCACCATAGCCCTCTATGGGCTTCCAAATATCACTTTGTCAATTCCACAAGAACAGCCTTAGCGAAAGGCTTCTTGAAGGGAAAGATGTAACTCTGTGAGATGAATTAACAGAACACAGAGCAGTTTCTCAGAAAGCTTCTTTCCAGTTTTGAACGGAAGATATTTCCTTTTTCACCATAGCCCTCTATGGGCTTCCAAATATCCCTTTGCCAATTCCACAACAACAGCCTTAGCGAAAGCCTTCTTAAAGGGAAAGATGTAACTCTGTGAGATGAATTAACAGAACACAGAGCAGTTTCTCAGAAAGCTTCGTTCCAGTTTTGAACGGAAGATATATCCTATTACACCATTGCCCTCTAAGGGCTTCCAAATATCCCGTTGGCAATTCCACTAGAACAGCCTTAGCGAAAGGCTTCTTGAAGGTAAAGATGCAACTCTGTGAGATGAATTAACAGAACACAGAGCAGTTTCTCAGAAAGCTTCTTTACAGTTTTGAACGGAAGATAATTCCTTTCTCCCCGTAGCCCTCTGTGGGCTTCCAAATATCACTTTGCCAATTACACAAGAACAGCCTTAGCGAAAGGCTTCTTGAAGGGAAAGATGTAACTCTGTGAGATGAATCAAGAGAACACAGAGCAGTTTCTCAGAAAGCTTCTTTCCAATTTTGAACGGAAGATATTTCCTATTTCACCATAGCCCACTATGGGCTTCCAAATATCCCTTTGGCATTTCCACAAGAACAGCCTTCGCGAAAGGCTTCTTGAAGGGAAACATGTAACTCTGTGAGACGAATTAACAGAACACAGAGCAGTTTCTCAGAAAGCTTCTTTCCAGTTTTGAACGGAAGATATTTCCTTTTTCACCATAGCCCTATATGGGCTTCCAAATATCACTTTGCCAATTCCAGAAGAAGAGCCTTAGCGAAAGCCTTCTTGAAGGGAAAGATGTAACTCTGTGAGATGAATTAACAGAACACAGAGCAGTTTCTCAGAAAGCTTCTTTCCAGTTTTGAACGGAAGATATTTCCTTTTTCACCATAGCCCTCTATGGGCTTCCAAATATCCCTTTGCCAATTCCACAACAACAGCCTCAGCGAAAGGCTTCTTGAAGGGAAAGATGTAACTCTGTGAGATGAATTAACAGAACACAGAGCAGTTTCTCAGAAAGCTTCCTTCCATTTTTGAACGGAAGATATTTCCTTTTTCACTATAGCCCTCTAAGGGCTTCCAAATATCACTTTGCCAATTCCACAAGAACAGCCTTAGCGAAAGGCTTCTTGAAGGGAAAGATGTAACTCTGTGAGATGAATTAACAGAACACAGAGCAGTTTCCCGGAAAGCTTCTTTCCAGTTTTGAACGGAAGAAATTTCCTTTTTCACCATAGCCCTCTATGGGCTTCCAAATATCACTTTGCCAATTCCACAAGAACAGCCTTAGCGAAAGGCTTCTTGAAGGGAAAGATGTAACTCTGTGAGATGAATTAACAGAACACAGAGCAGTTTCTCAGAAAGCTTCTTTCCAGTTTTGAACGGAAGATATTTCCTTTCTCACCATAGCCCTCTATGGGCTTCCAAATATGACTTTGCCAATTCCACAAAAACAGCCTTAGCGAAAGGCTTCTTGAAGGGAAAGATGTAACTCTGTGAGATGAATTAACAGAACACAGAGCAGTTTCTCAGAAAGCTTCTTTCCAGTTTTGAACGGAAGATATTTCCTATTTCACCATAGCCCTCTATGGGCTTCCAAATATCACTTTGCCAATTCCACAAGAACAGCCTTAGCGAAAGGCTTCTTGAAGGGAAAGATGTAACTCTGTGGGATGAATTAACAGAACACAGAGCAGTTTCTCAGAAAGCTTCTTTCCAGTTTTGAACGGAAGATATTTCCTTTTTCACCATAGCCCCCTATAGGCTTCCAAATATCCCTTTGCCAATTCCACAAGAAAAGCCTTAGCGAAAGGCTTCTTGAAGGGAAATATGTAACTATGTGAGACGATTTAACAGAACACAGAGCAGTTTCTCAGAAAGCTTCTTTCCAGTTTTGAACGGAAGATATTTCCTTTTTCACCATAGCCCTCTATGGGCTTCCAAATATCACCATGCCAATTCCGGAGGAACAGCCTTAGCGAAAGGTTTCTTGAAGGGAAAGATCTAACTCTTTGAGATGAATTAACAGAACACAGAGCAGTTTCTCAGAAAGCTTCTTTCCAGTTTTGAACGGAAGATATTTCCTTTTTCACCTTAGCACTCTATGGGCTTCAAAATATCCCTTTGCGAATTCCACAAGAACAGCCTTAGCGAAAGCCTTCTTTAAGGGAAAGATGTAACTCTTTGAGATGAATTAACAGATCACAGAGCAGTTTCTCAGAAAGCTTCTTTCCAGTTTTGAACGGAAGATATATCCTATTGCACCATAGCCCTCTATGGGCTTCCAAATATCCCGTTGGCAATTCCACAAGAACAGCCTTAGCGAAAGGCTTCTTGAAGGGAAAGATGCAACTCTGTGAGATGAATCAACAGAACACAGAGCAGTTTCTCAGAAAGCTTCTTTCCAGTTTTGAACGGAAGATATTTCCTTTTTCACCATTGCCCTCTATGGGCTTCCAAATATCACTTTGCCAATTCCACAACAACAGCCTTAGCGAAAGGCTTCTTGAAGGGAAAGATGTAACTCTGTGAGATGAATTAAAAGAACACAGAGGAGTTTCTCAGAAAGCTTCTTTCCAGTTTTGAACGGAAGATATTTCCTTTTTCACCATAGCCGTCTATGGGCTTCCAAATATCCCTTTGCCAATTCCACAAGAACAGCCTTAGCGAAAGGCTTCTTGAAGGGAAAGATGTAACTCTGTGAGATGAATTAACAGAACACAGAGCAGTTTCTCAGAAAGCTTCTTTCCAGTTTTGAACGGAAGATATTTCCTTTTTCACCATAGCCCTCAAAGGGCTTCCAAATATCACTTTGCCAAATCCACAAGAACAGCCTGAGCGAAAGGCTTCATGAAGGGAAAGATGTAACTCTGTGAGATGAATTAACAGAACACAGAGCTGTTTCTAAGAAAGCTTCTTTCCAATTTTGAACGGAAGATATTTCCTATTTCACCATAGCCCTCTATGGGCTTCCAAATATCCCTTTGGCAATTCCACAAGAACAGCCTTAGCGAAAGGGATTTTGAAGGTAAAGATGCAACTCTGTAAGATGAATTAACAGAACACAGAGCAGTTTCTCAGAAAGCTCCTTTCCAGTTTTGAACGGAAGATACTTCCTATTTCACCATAGCCCTCTTTGGGCTTCCAAATATCACTTTGCCAATTCCACAAGAACAGCCTTAGCGAAAGGCTCCTTGACGGGAAAGATGTAACTCTGTGACACGAATTAACAGAACACAGAGCAGTTTCTCAGAAAGCTTCTTTCTAGTTTTGAACGGAAGATATTTACTTTTTCAACATAGCCCTCTAAGGGCTTCCAAATATCACTTTGTCAATTCCACAAGAACAGCCTTAGCGAAAGGCTTCTTGAAGGGAAAGATGTAATTCTGTGAGATGAATTAACAGAACACAGAGCAGTTTCTCAGAAAGCTTCTTTCCAGTTTTGAACGGAAGATATTTCCTTTTTCACCATAGCCCTCTATGGGTTTCCAAATATCACTTTGCCAATTCCACAAGAACAGCCTTAACGAAAGGCTTCTTGAAGGGAAAGATGTAACTCTGTGAGATGAATTAACAGAACACAGAGCAGTTTCTCAGAAAGCTTCTTTCCAGTTTTGAACGGAAGGTATGTCCTTTTTCACCATAGCCCTCTATGGGTTTCCAAATATCACTTTGCCAATTCCACAAGAACAGCCTTAGCGAAAGGCTTCTTGAAGGGAAAGATGTAACTCTGTGAGACGAATTAACAGAACACAGAGCAGTTTCTCAGAAAGCTTCTTTCCAGTTTTGAACGGAAGATATTTCCTTTTTCACCATAGCCCTCTATGGGCTTCCAAATATCCCTTTGCAAATTCCACAAGAACAGCCTTAGCGAAAGGCTTCTTGAAGGGAAAGATGTAACTCTGTGAGATGAATTAACAGAACACAGAGCAGTTTCTCAGAAAGCTTCTTTCCAGTTTTGAACGGAAGATATTTCCTATTTCACCATAACCCTCTATGGGTTCCAAATATCCCTTTGGCAATTCCACAAGAACAGACTTAGCGAAAGGCTTCTTGAAGGGAAACATGTAACTCTGTGAGACGAATTAACAGAACACAGAGCAGTTTCTCAGAAAGCTTCTTTCCAGTTTTGAACGGAAGATATTTCCTTTTTCACCATAGCCCTCTATGGGCTTCCAAATATCACTTTGCCAATTCCAGAAGAAGAGCCTTAGCGAAAGGCTTCTTGAAGGGAAACATGTAACACTGTGAGATGAATTAACAGAACACAGAGCAGTTTCTCAGAAAGATTCTTTCCAGTTTTGAACGGAAGATATTTCCTTTTTCACCATAGCCCTCTATGGGCTTCCAAATATCACTTTGCCAATTCCACAAGAACAGCCTTAGCGAAAGGCTTCTTGAAGGGAAAGATGTAACTTTGTGAGATGAATTAACAGAACGCAGAGCAGTTTCTCAGAAAGCTTCTTTCCAGTTTTGAACGGAAGATATTTCCTTTTTCACCATAGCTCTCTATGGGCTTCCATATATCCCCTGCCAATTCCACAACAAGAGCCTTAGCGAAAGCCTTCTTGAAGGCAAAGATGTAACTCTGTGAGATGAATTAACAGAACACAGAGCAGTTTCTCAGAAAGCTTCTTTCCACTTTTGAACGGAAGCTATTTCCTTTTTCACCATAGCCCTCTATGGGCTTCCAAATATGACTTTGCCAATTCCAAAAGAACGGCCTTAGCGAAAGGCTTCTTGAAGGGAAAGATGTAACTCTGTGAGATGAATTAACAGAACACAGAGCAGTTTCTCAGAAAGCTTCTTTCCAGTTTTGAACGGAAGATATTTTCTTTTTCACCATAGCCCTCTATGGGCTTCCAAATATCACTTTGCCAATTCCACAAGAACAGCCTTAGCGAAAGGCTTCCTGAAGGGAAAGATGTAACTCTGTGAGATAAATTAACAGAACACAGAGCAGTTTTTCAGAAAGCTTCTTTCCAGTTTTGAACGGAAGATATTTCCTTTTTCCCCGTAGCCCTATATGGGCTTCCAAATATCACTTTGCCAATTCCACAAGAACATCCTTAGCGAAAGGCTTCTTGAAGGGAAAGATGTAACTCTGTGAGATGAATTAACAGAACACAGAGCAGTTTCTCAGAAAGCTTCTTTCCAGTTTTCAACGTAACATATTTCCTTTTTCACCATAGCCCTCTATGGGCTTCCCAATATGACTTTGCCAATTACACAAGAGCAGCCTTAGCGAAAGGCTTCTTGAAGGGAAAGATGTAAGTCTATGAGATGAATTAACAGAACACAGATCAGTTTCTCAGAAAGCTTCTTTCCACTTTTGAACGGAAGCTATTTCCTTTTTCACCATAGCCCTCTATGGGCTTCCAAATATGACTTTGCCAATTCCAAAAGAACTTTCTTAGCGAAAGGCTTCTTGAAGGGAAAGATGTAACTCTGTGAGATGAATTAACAGAACACAGAGCAGTTTCTCAGAAAGCTTCTTTCCAGTTTTGAACGGAAGATATTTCCTTTTTCACCATAGCCCTCTATGGGCTTCCAAATATCACTTTGCCAATTCCACAAGAACAGCCTTAGCGAAAGGCTTCTTGAAGGGAAAGATGTAACTCTGTGAGATGAATTAACAGAACACAGAGCAGTTTCTCAGAAAGCTTCTTTCCAGTTTTGAACGGAAGATATTTCATTTTTCACCATAGCCCTCAATGGGCTTCCAAATATCAATTTGCCAATTCCACAAAAACAGTCTTAGCGAATGGCTTCATGAAGGGAAAGATGTAACTCTGTGAGATGAATTAACCGAACACAGAGCAGTTTCTCAGAAAGCTTCTTTCCAGTTTTGAACGGAAGATATTTCCTATTTCACCATAGACCTCTATGGGCTTCCAAATATCCCTTTTTCAATTCCACAAGAACAGCCTTAGCGAAAGGCTTCTTGAAGGGAAAGATGCAACTCTGTGAGATGAATTAACAGAACACAGGGCAGTTTTTCAGAAAGCTTCTTTCCAGTTTTGAACGGAAGATATTTCCTATTTCACCATAGCACTCTATGGGCTTCCAAATATCCCTTTCGCAATTCCACAAGAACAGCCTTAGCAAAAGGCTTCTTGAAGGGAAAGATGCAACTCTGTGAGATGAATTAACAGAACACAGAGCAGTTTCTCAGAAAGCTTCTTTCCACTTTTGAACGGAAGCTATTTCCTTTTTCACCATAGCCCTCTATGGGCTTCCAAATATCACTTTGCCAATTCCAGAACAAGAGCCTTAGCGAAAGGCTTCTTGAAGGGAAACATGTAACACTGTGAGATGAATTAACAGAACACAGAGCAGTTTCTCAGAAAGCTTCTTTCCAGTTTTGAACGGAAGATATTTCCTTTTTCACCATAGCCCTCTATGGGCTTCCAAATATCCCTTTGCCAATTCCACAAGAACAGCCTTAGCGAAAGGCTTCTTGAAGGGAAAGATGTAACTCTGTGAGATGAATTAAGAGAACACAGAGCAGTTTCTCAGAAAGCTTCTTTCCAGTTTTGAACGAAGATATTTCATATTTCAACATAGCCCTATATGGGCTTCCAAATATCACTGTGCCAATTCCACAAAAACAGTCTTAGCAAAAGGCTTCTTGAAGGGAAAGATGTAACTCTGTGAGATGAATTAACAGAACACAGAGCAGTTTCTCAGAAAGCTTCTTTCCGGCTTTGAACTGAAGATATTTCCATTTTCACCAAAGCCCACTTTGGGCTTCCAAATATCCCTTTGCCAATTCCACAAGAACAGCCTTAGCGAAAGGCTTCTTTAAGGGAAAGATGTAACTCTGTGAGATGAATTAACAGTACACAGAGCAGCTTCTCAGAAAGCTTCTTTCCAGTTTTGAACGGAAGATATTTCCTTTTTCACCATAGCCCTCTATGGGCTTCCAAATATCACTTTGCGAATTCCACAACAACAGCCTTAGCGAAAGGCTTCTTGACGGGAAATATGTAACTATGTGAGATGAATTAACAGAACACAGAGCAGTTTCTCAGAAAGCTTCTTTCCAGTTTTGAACGGAAGATATTTCCTTTTTCACCATAGCCCTCTATGGGCTTCCAAATATCCCTTTGCCAATTCCACAACAACAGCCTTAGGGAAAGCCTTCTTGAAGGGAAAGATGTAACTCTGTGAGATGAATTAACAGAACACAGAGCAGTTTCTCAGAAAGCTTCTTTCCAGTTTTGAAAGGAAGATATTTCCTTTTTCACCAAGGCCCTCTATGGGCTTCCAAATATCACTTTGCCTATTCCACAAGAACAGCCTTAGCGAAAGGCTTCTTGAAGGGAAAGATGTAACTCTGTGAGATGAATTAACAGAACACAGAGCAGTTTCTCAGAAAGCTTCTTTCCAGTTTTGAACGGAAGATATTTCCTGTTTCAACATAGCCCTCTATGGGCTTCCAAATATCCCTTTGCCAATTCCACAACAACAGCCTTAGCGAAAGGCTTCTTGAAGGGAAAGATGTAACTCTGTGAGGTGAATTAACAGAACACAGAGCAGTTTCTCAGAAAGCATCTTTCCAGTTTTGAACGGAAGATATTTCCTTTTTCACCATAGCCCTCTATGGGTTTCCAAATATCACTTTGCCAATTCCACAAGAACAGCCTTAGCGAAAGGCTTCTTGAAGGGAAAGATATAACTCTGTGAGACGAATTAACAGAACACAGAGCAGTTTCTCAGAAAGCTTCTTTCCAGTTTTGAACGGAAGATATTTCCTTTTTCACCATAGCCCTCTATGGGCTTCCAAATATCCCTTTGCCAATTCCACAAGAACAGCCTTAGCGAAAGGCTTCTTGAAGCGAAAGATGTAACTCTGTGAGATGAATTAAGAGAACACAGAGCAGATTCTCAGAAAGCTTCTTTCCAATTTTGAACGGAAGATATTTCATATTTCAACATAGCCCTCTATGGGCTTCCAAATATCACTTTGCCAATTCCACAAAAACAGCCTTAGCGAAAGGCTTCTTTAAGGGAAAGATGTAACTCTGTGAGATGAATTAACTGTACACAGAGCAGCTTCTCAGAAAACTTCTTTCCAGTTTTGAACGGAAGATATTTCCTTTTTCACCATAGCCCTCTATGGGCTTCCAAATATCACTTTGCGAATTCCACAACAACAGCCTTAGCGAAAGGCTTCTTGAAGGGAAATATGTAACTATGTGAGATGAATTAACAGAGCACAGAGCAGTTTCTCAGAAAGCTTCTTTCCAGTTTTGAACGGAAGATATTTCCTTTTTCACCATAGCCCTCTATGGGCTTCCAAATATCCCTTTGCCAATTCCACAACAACAGCCTTAGGGAAAGGCTTCTTGAAGGGAAAGATGTAACTCTGTGAGATGAATTAACAGAACACAGAGCAGTTTCTCAGAAAGCTTCTTTCCAGTTTTGAACGGAAGATATATCCTATTTCACCATAGCCCTCTACGGGCTTCCAAATATCCTGTTGGCAATTCCACAAGAACAGCCTTAGCGAAAGGCTTCTTGAAGGGAAAGATGCAACTCTGTGAGATGAATTAACAGAACACAGAGCAGTTTCTCAGAAAGCTTCTTTCCAGTTTTGAACGGAAGATATTTCTTTTTCACCATGGCCCTCTATGGGCTTCCAAATATCACTTTGCCTATTCCACAAGAACAGCCTTAGCGAAAGGCTTCTTGAAGGGAAAGATGTAACTCTGTGAGATGAATTAACAGAACACAGAGCAGTTTTTCAGAAAGCTTCTTTCCAGTTTTGAACGGAAGATATTTCCTTTTTCCCCGTAGCCCTCTATGGGCTTCCAAATATCACTTTGCCAATTCCACAAGAACATCCTTAGCGAAAGGCTTCTTGAAGGGAGAGATGTAACTCTGTGAGATGAATTAACAGAACACAGAGCAGTTTCTCAGAAAGCTTCTTTCCAGTTTTCAACGTAACATATTTCCTTTTTCACCATAGCCCTCTATGGGCTTCCAAATATGACTTTGCCAATTCCACAATAGCAGCCTTAGCGAAAGGCTTCTTGAAGGGAAAGATGTAAGTCTATGAGATGAATTAACAGAACACAGATCAGTTTCTCAGAAAGCTTCTTTCCACTTTTGAACGGAAGCTATTTCCTTTTTCACCATAGCCCTCAATGGGCTTCCAAATATCAATTTGCCAATTCCACAAAAACAGTCTTAGCGAATGGCTTCATGAAGGGAAAGATGTAACTCTGTGAGATGAATTAACCGAACACAGAGCAGTTTCTCAGAAAGCTTCTTTCCAGTTTTGAACGGAAGATATTTCCTATTTCACCATAGACCTCTATGGGCTTCCAAATATCCCTTTCTCAATTCCACAAGAACAGCCTTAGCGAAAGGCTTCTTGAAGGGAAAGATGCAACTCTGTGAGATGAATTAACAGAACACAGGGCAGTTTTTCAGAAAGCTTCTTTCCAGTTTTGAACGGAAGATATTTCCTATTTAACCATAGCACTCTATGGGCTTCCAAATATCCCTTTCGCAATTCCACAAGAACAGCCTTAGCAAAAGGCTTCTTGAAGGGAAAGATGCAACTCTGTGAGATGAATTAACAGAACACAGAGCAGTTTCTCAGAAAGCTTCTTTCCACTTTTGAACGGAAGCTATTTCCTTTTTCACCATAGCCCTCTATGGGCTTCCAAATATCACTTTGCCAATTCCAGAACAAGAGCCTTAGCGAAAGGCTTCTTGAAGGGAAACATGTAACACTGTGAGATGAATTAACAGAACACAGAGCAGTTTCTCAGAAAGCTTCTTTCCAGTTTTGAACGGAAGATATTTCCTTTTTCACCATAGCCCTCTAAGGGCTTCCAAATATCCCTTTGCCAATTCCACAAGAACAGCCTTAGCGAAAGGCTTCTTGAAGGGAAAGATGTAACTCTGTGAGATGAATTAAGAAAACACAGAGCAGTTTCTCAGAAAGCTTCTTTCCAGTTTTGAACGAAGATATTTCATATTTCAACATAGCCCTCTATGGGCTTCCAAATATCACTGTGCCAATTCCACAAAAACAGTCTTAGCAAAAGGCTTCTTGAAGGGAAAGATGTAACTCTGTGAGATGAATTAACAGAACACAGAGCAGTTTCTCAGAAAGGTTCTTTCCGGCTTTGAACTGAAGATATTTCCATTTTCACCAAAGCCCACTTTGGGCTTCCAAATATCCCTTTGCCAATTCCACAAGAACAGCCTTAGCGAAAGGCTTCTTTAAGGGAAAGATGTAACTCTGTGAGATGAATTAACAGTACACAGAGCAGCTTCTCAGAAAGCTTCTTTCCAGTTTTGAACGGAAGATATTTCCTTTTTCACCATAGCCCTCTATGGGCTTCCAAATATCACTTTGCGAATTCCACAACAACAGCCTTAGCGAAAGGCTTCTTGAAGGGAAATATGTAACTATGTGAGATGAATTAACAGAACACAGAGCAGTTTCTCAGAAAGCTTCTTTCCAGTTTTGAACGGAAGATATTTCCTTTTTCACCATAGCCCTCTATGGGCTTCCAAATATCCCTTTGCCAATTCCACAACAACAGCCTTAGGGAAAGCCTTCTTGAAGGGAAAGATGTAACTCTGTGAGATGAATTAACAGAACACAGAGCAGTTTCTCAGAAAGCTTCTTTCCAGTTTTGAACGGAAGATATATCCTATTTCAACATAGCCCTCTATGGGCTTCCAAATATCCCGTTGGCAATTCCACAAGAACAGCCTTAGCGAAAGGCTTCTTGAAGGGAAAGATGCAACTCTGTGAGATGAATTAACAGAACACAGAGCAGTTTCTCAGAAAGCTTCTTTCCAGTTTTGAACGGAAGATATTTCCTTTTTCACCATGGCCCTCTATGGGCTTCCAAATATCACTTTGCCTATTCCACAAGAACAGCCTTAGCGAAAGGCTTCTTGAAGGGAAAGATGTAACTCTGTGAGTTGAGTTAACAGAACACAGAGCAGTTTCTCAGAAAGCTTCTTTCCAGTTTTGAACGGAAGATATTTCCTGTTTCACCATAGCCCTCTATGGGCTTCCAAATATCACTTTGCCAATTCCACAACAACAGCCTTAGCGAAAGGCTTCTTGAAGGGAAAGATGTAACTCTGTGAGATGAATTAACAGAACACAGAGCAGTTTCTCAGAAAGCTTCCTTCCAGTTTTGAACGGAAGATATTTCCTTTTTAACCATAGCCCTCTATGGGCTTCCAAATATCACTTTGCCAATTCCACAAGAACAGCCTTAGCGAAAGGCTTCTTGAAGGGAAAGATGTAACTCTGTGAGATGAATTAACAGAACACAGAGCAGTTTCTCAGAAAGCTTCTTTCCAGTTTTGAACGGAAGATATTTCCTTTTTCACCATAGCCCTCTATGGGCTTCCAAATATCCCTTTGCCAATTCCACAACAACAGCCTTAGCGAAAGCCTTCTTGAAGGGAAAGATGTAACTCTGTGAGATGAATTAACAGAACACAGAGCAGTTTCTCAGAAAGCTTCTTTCCAGTTTTGAACGGAAGATATTTCCTTTCTCCCCGTAGCCCTCTATAGGCTTCCAAATATCACTTTGCCAAATCCACAAGAACAGCCTTAGCGAAAGGCTTCTTGAAGGGAAAGATGTAACTCTGTGAGATGAATCAACAGAACACAGAGCAGTTTCTCAGAAAGCTTCTTTCCAGTTTTGAACGGAAGATATTTCCTTTTTCACCATAGCCCTCTATGGGCTTCCAAATATCACTTTGCCAATTCCACAAGAACAGCCTTAGCGAAAGGCTTCTTGAAGGGAAAGATGTAACTCTGTGAGATGAATTAACAGAACACAGAGCAGTTTCTCAGAAAGCTTCTTTCCAGTTTTGAACGGAAGATATTTCCTTTTTCACCATAGCCCTCTATGGGTTTCCAAATATCACTTTGCCAATTCCACAAGAACAGCCTTATCGAAAGGCTTCTTTAAGGGAAAGATGTAACTCTGTGAGACGAATTAACAGAACACAGAGCAGTTTCTCAGAAAGCTTCTTTCCAGTTTTGAACGGAAGATATTTCCTTTTTCACCATAGCCCTCTATGGGCTTCCAAATATCCCTTTGCCAATTCCTCAAGAACAGGCTTAGCGAAAGGCTTCTTGAAGGGAAAGATGTAACTCTGTGAGATGAATTAACAGAACACAGAGCAGTTTCTCAGAAAGCTTCTTTCCAGTTTTGAACGGAAGATATTTCCTATTTCACCATAGCCCTCTATGGGTTCCAAATATCCCTTTGGTAATTCCACAAGAACAGCCTTAGCGAAAGGCTTCTTGAAGGGAAACATGTAACTCTGTGAGACGAATTATCAGATCACAGAGCAGTTTCTCAGAAAGCTTCTTTCCAGTTTTGAACGGAAGATATTTCCTTTTTCACCATAGCCCTCTATGGGCTTCCAAATATCACTTTGCCAATTCCAGAAGAAGAGCCTTAGCGAAAGGCTTCTTGAAGGGAAACATGTAGCACTGTGAGATGAATTAACAGAACACAGAGCAGTTTCTCAGAAAGCTTCTTTCCAGTTTTGAACGGAAGATATTTCCTTTTTCACCATAGCCCTCTATGGGTTTCCAAATATCCCTTTGCCAATTCCACAACAACAGCCTTAGCGAAAGCCTTCTTGAAGGGAAAGATGTAACTCTGTGAGACGAATTAACAGAACACAGAGCAGTTTCTCAGAAACCTTCTTTCCAGTTTTGAACGGAAGATATTTCCTTTTTCACCATAGCCCTCTATGGGCTTCCAAATATCACTTTGCCAATTCCACAAGAACAGCCTTAGCGAAAGGCTTCTTGAAGGGAGAGATGTAACTCTGTGAGATGAATTAACAGAACACAGAGCAGTTTCTCAGAAAGCTTCTTTCCAGTTTTGAACGGAAGATATTTCCTTTTTCACCATGGCCCTCTATGGGCTTCCAAATATCACTTTGCCTATTCCACAAGAACAGCCTTAGCGAAAGGCTTCTTGAAGGGAAAGATGTAACTCTGTGAGATGAATTAACAGAACACAGAGCAGTTTCTCAGAAAGCTTCTTTCCAGTTTTGAACGGAAGATATTTCCTGTTTCAACATCGCCCTCTATGGGGTTCCAAATATCCCTTTGCCAATTCCACAACAACAGCCTTAGCGAAAGGCTTCTTGAAGGGAAAGATGTAACTCTGTGAGGTGAATTAACAGAACACAGAGCAGTTTCTCAGAAAGCATCTTTCCAGTTTTGAACGGAAGATATTTCCTTTTTCACCATAGCCCTCTATGGGTTTCCAAATATCACTTTGCCAATTCCACAAGAACAGCCTTAGCGAAAGGCTTCTTGAAGGGAAAGATATAACTCTGTGAGACGAATTAACAGAACACAGAGCAGTTTCTCAGAAAGCTTCTTTCCAGTTTTGAACGGAAGATATTTCCTTTTTCACCATAGCCCTCTATGGGCTTCCAAATATCCCTTTGCCAATTCCACAAGAACAGCCTTAGCGAAAGGCTTCTTGAAGCGAAAGATGTAACTCTGTGAGATGAATTAAGAGAACACAGAGCAGTTTCTCAGAAAGCTTCTTTCCAATTTTGAACGGAAGATATTTCATATTTCAACATAGCCCTCTATGGGCTTCCAAATATCACTTTGCGAATTCCACAAAAACAGCCTTAGCGAAAGGCTTCTTTAAGGGAAAGATGTAACTCTGTGAGATGAATTAACAGTACACAGAGCAGCTTCTCAGAAAACTTCTTTCCAGTTTTGAACGGAAGATATTTCCTTTTTCACCATAGCCCTCTATGGGCTTCCAAATATCACTGTGCGAATTCCACAACAACAGCCTTAGCGAAAGGCTTCTTGAAGGGAAATATGTAACTATGTGAGATGAATTAACAGAGCACAGAGCAGTTTCTCAGAAAGCTTCTTTCCAGTTTTGAACGGAAGATATTTCCTTTTTCACCATAGCCCTCTATGGGCTTCCAAATATCCCTTTGCCAATTCCACAACAACAGCCTTAGGGAAAGGCTTCTTGAAGGGAAAGATGTAACTCTGTGAGATGAATTAACAGAACACAGAGCAGTTTCTCAGAAAGCTTCTTTCCAGTTTTGAACGGAAGATATATCCTATTTCACCATAGCCCTCTACGGGCTTCCAAATATCCTGTTGGCAATTCCACAAGAACAGCCTTAGCGAAAGGCTTCTTGAAGGGAAAGATGCAACTCTGTGAGATGAATTAACAGAACACAGAGCAGTTTCTCAGAAAGCTTCTTTCCAGTTTTGAACGGAAGATATTTCTTTTTCACCATGGCCCTCTATGGGCTTCCAAATATCACTTTGCCTATTCCACAAGAACAGCCTTAGCGAGAGGCTTCTTGAAGGGAAAGATGTAACTCTGTGAGATGAATTAACAGAACACAGAGCAGTTTCTCAGAAAGCTTCTTTCCAGTTTTGAACGGAAGATATTTCCTGTTTCACCATAGCCCTCTATGGGCTTCCAAATATCACTTTGCCAATTCCACAACAACAGACTCAGCGAAAGGCTTCTTGAAGGGAAAGATGTAACTCTGTGAGATGAATTAACAGAACACAGAGCAGTTTCTCAGAAAGCTTCCTTCCAGTTTTGAACGGAAGATATTTCCTTTTTCACCATAGCCCTCTATGGGCTTCCAAATATCACTTTGCCAATTCCACAAGAACAGCCTTAGCGAAAGGCTTCTTGAAGGGAAAGATGTAACTTTGTGAGATGAATTAACAGAACACAGAGCAGTTTCTCAGAAAGCTTCTTTCCAGTTTTGAACGGAAGATATTTCCTTTTTCACCATAGCCATCTATGGGCTTCCAAATATCCCTTTGCCAATTCCACAACAACAGCCTTTGCGAAAGCCTTCTTGAAGGGAAAGATGTAACTCTGTGAGATGAATTAACAGAACACAGAGCAGTTTCTCAGAAAGCTTCGTTCCAGTTTTGAACGGAAGATATATCCTATTACACCATTGCCTTCTATGGGCTTCCAAATATCCCGTTGGCAATTCCACTAGAACAGCCTTAGCGAAAGGCTTCTTGAAGGTAAAGATGCAACTCTGTGAGATGAATTAACAGAACACAGAGCAGTTTCTCAGAAAGCTTCTTTACAGTTTGAACGGAAGATAATTCCTTTCTCCCCGTAGCCCTCTGTGGGCTTCCAAATATCACTTTGCCAATTACACAAGAACAGCCTTAGCGAAAGGATTCTTGAAGGGAAAGATGTAACTCTGTGAGATGAATCAAGAGAACACAGAGCAGTTTCTCAGAAAGCTTCTTTCCAGTTTTGAACGGAAGATATTTCCTTTTTCACCGTAGCCCTCTATGGGCTTCCAAATATCACTTTGCCAATTCCACAAGAACAGCCTTAGCGAAAGGCTTCTTGAAGGGAAAGATGTAACTCTGTGAGACGAATTAACAGAACACAGAGCAGTTTCTCAGAAAGCTTCTTTCCAGTTTTGAACGGAAGATATTTCCTTTTTCACCGTAGCCCTCTACGGGCTTCCAAATATCCCTTTGCCAATTCTACAAGAACAGCCTTAGCGAAAGGCTTCTTGAAGGGAAAGATGTAACTCTGTGAGATGAATTAACAGAACACAGAGCAGTTTCTCAGAAAGCTTCTTTCCAGTTTTTAACGGAAGATATTTCCTATTTCACCATAGCCCTCTATGGGCTTCCAAATATAACTTTGCCAATTCCACAAGAACAGCCTTAGCGAAAGGCTTCTTGAAGGGATAGATGTAACTCTGTGAGATGAATTAAGAGAACACAGAGCAGTTTCTCAGAAAGCTTCTTTCCAGTTTTGAACGGAAGATATTTCCATTTTCACCATAGCCCCCTATGGGTTTCCAAATATCACTTTGCCAATTCCACAAGAACAGCCTTAACGAAAGGCTTCTTGAAGGGAAAGATGTAACTCTGTGAGATGAATTAACAGAACACAGAGCAGTTTCTCAGAAAGCTTCTTTCCAGTTTTGAACGGAAGATATTTCCTTTTTCACCATAGCCCTCTATGGGTTTCCAAATATCACTTTGCCAATTCCACAAGAACAGCCTTAGCGAAAGGCTTCTTGAAGGGAAAGATGTAACTCTGTGAGACGAATTAACAGAACACAGAGCAGTTTCTCAGAAAGCTTCTTTCCAGTTTTGAACGGAAGATATTTTCTTTTTCACCATAGCCCTCTATGGGCTTCCAAATATCCCTTTGCAAATTCCACAAGAACAGCCTTAGCGAAAGGCTTCTTGAAGGGAAACATGTAACTCTGTGAGATGAATTAACAGAACACAGAGCAGTTTCTCAGAAAGCTTCTTTCCAGTTTTGAACGGAAGATATTTCCTATTTCACCATAACCCTCTATGGGTTCCAAATATCCCTTTGGCAATTCCACAAGAACAGCCTTAGCGAAAGGCTTCTTGAAGGGAAACATGTAACTCTGTGAGACGAATTAACAGAACACAGAGCAGTTTCTCAGAAAGCTTCTTTCCAGTTTTGAACGGAAGATATTTCCTTTTTCACCATAGCCCTATATGGGCTTCCAAATATCACTTTGCCAATTCCAGAAGAAGAGCCTTAGCGAAAGCCTTCTTGAAGGGAAAGATGTAACTCTGTGAGATGAATTAACAGAACACAGAGCAGTTTCTCAGAAAGCTTCTTTCCAGTTTTGAACGGAAGATATTTCCTTTTTCACCAGAGCCCTCTATGGGCTTCCAAATATCCCTTTGCCAATTCCACAACAACAGCCTCAGCGAAAGGCTTCTTGAAGGGAAAGATGTAACTCTGTGAGATGAATTAACAGAACACAGAGCAGTTTCTCAGAAAGCTTCCTTCCAGTTTTGAACGGAAGATATTTCCTTTTTCACCATAGCCCTCTAAGGGCTTCCAAATATCACTTTGCCAATTCCACAAGAACAGCCTTAGCGAAAGGCTTCTTGAAGGGAAAGATGTAACTCTGTGAGATGAATTAACAGAACACAGAGCAGTTTCCCGGAAAGCTTCTTTCCAGTTTTGAACGGAAGAAATTTCCTTTTTCACCATAGCCCTCTATGGGCTTCCAAATATCACTTTGCCAATTCCACAAGAACAGCCTTAGCGAAAGGCTTCTTGAAGGGAAAGATGTAACTCTGTGTGATGAATTAACAGAACACAGAGCAGTTTCTCAGAAAGCTTCTTTCCAGTTTTGAACGGAAGATATTTCCTTTCTCACCATAGCCCTCTATGGGCTTCCAAATATGACTTTGCCAATTCCACAAAAACAGCCTTAGCGAAAGGCTTCTTGAATGGAAAGATGTAACTCTGTGAGATGAATTAACAGAACACAGAGCAGTTTCTCAGAAAGCTTCTTTCCAGTTTTGAACGGAAGATATTTCCTATTTCAACATAGCCCTCTATGGGCTTCCAAATATCCCTTTGGCAATTCCACAAGAACAGCCTTAGCGAAAGGCTTCTTGAAGGGAAAGATGTATCTCTGTGAGACGAATTAACAGAACACAGAGCAGTTTCTCAGAAAGCTTATTTCCAGTTTTGAACAGAAGATATTTCCTTTTTCACCATAGCCCTCTATGGGCTTCCAAATATCACTTTGCCAATTCCACAAGAACAGCGTTAGCGAAAGGCTTCTTGAAGGGAAAGATGTAACTCTGTGAGATGAATTAATAGAACACAGAGCAGTTTCTCAGAAAGCTTCTTTCAAGTTTTGAACGGAAGATATTTCCTTTTTCACCATAGCCCTCTATGGGCTTCCAAATATCCCTTTGCCAATTCCACAACAACAGCCTCAGCGAAAGGCTTCTTGAAGGGAAAGATGTAACTCTGTGAGATGAATTAACAGAACACAGAGCAGTTTCTCAGAAAGCTTCCTTCCAGTTTTGAACGGAAGATATTTCCTTTTTCACCATAGCCCTCTAAGGGCTTCCAAATATCACTTTGCCAATTCCACAAGAACAGCCTTAGCGAAAGGCTTCTTGAAGGGAAAGATGTAACTCTGTGAGATGAATTAACAGAACACAGAGCAGTTTCCCGGAAAGCTTCTTTCCAGTTTTGAACGGAAGAAATTTCCTTTTTCACCATAGCCCTCTATGGGCTTCCAAATATCACTTTGCCAATTCCACAAGAACAGCCTTAGCGAAAGGCTTCTTGAAGGGAAAGATGTAACTCTGTGTGATGAATTAACAGAACACAGAGCAGTTTCTCAGAAAGCTTCTTTCCAGTTTTGAACGGAAGATATTTCCTTTCTCACCATAGCCCTCTATGGGCTTCCAAATATGACTTTGCCAATTCCACAAAAACAGCCTTAGCGAAAGGCTTCTTGAATGGAAAGATGTAACTCTGTGAGATGAATTAACAGAACACAGAGCAGTTTCTCAGAAAGCTTCTTTCCAGTTTTGAACGGAAGATATTTCCTATTTCAACATAGCCCTCTATGGGCTTCCAAATATCCCTTTGGCAATTCCACAAGAACAGCCTTAGCGAAAGGCTTCTTGAAGGGAAAGATGTATCTCTGTGAGACGAATTAACAGAACACAGAGCAGTTTCTCAGAAAGCTTATTTCCAGTTTTGAACAGAAGATATTTCCTTTTTCACCATAGCCCTCTATGGGCTTCCAAATATCACTTTGCCAATTCCACAAGAACAGCGTTAGCGAAAGGCTTCTTGAAGGGAAAGATGTAACTCTGTGAGATGAATTAATAGAACACAGAGCAGTTTCTCAGAAAGCTTCTTTCAAGTTTTGAACGGAAGATATTTCCTTTTTCACCATAGCCCTCAATGGGCTTCCAAATATCACTTTGCCAATTCCACAAGAACAGCCTTAGCGAAAGGCTTCATGAAGGGAAAGATGTAACTCTGTGAGATGAATTAACAGAACACAGACCAGTTTCTCAGAAAGTTTCTTTCCAATTTTGAACGGAAGATATGTCCTATTTCACCATAGCCCTCTATGGGCTTCCAAATATCCCTTTGGCAATTCCACAAGAACAGCCTTAGCGAAAGGGATTTTGAAGGGAAAGATGCAACTCTGTGAGATGAATTAACAGAACACAGAGCAGTTTCTCAGAAAGCTTCTTTCCAGTTTTGAATGGAAGATATTTCCTTTTTCACCATAGCCCTCAACGGGCTTCCAAATATCACTTTGCCAATACCACAAGAACAGCCTCAGCGAAAGGCTTCATGAAGGGAAAGATGTAACTCTGTGAGATGAATTAACGGAACACAGAGCAGTTTCTCAGAAAGCTTCTTTCAAGTTTTGAACGGAAGAGATTTCCTTTTTCACCATAGCCCTCTATGGGCTTCCAAATATCACTTTGCCAATTCCACAAGAACAGCGTTAGCGAAAGGCTTCTTGAAGGGAAAGATGTAACTCTGTGAGATGAATTAACAGAACACAGAGCAGTTCCTCAGAAAGCTTCTTTCAAGTTTTGAACAGAAGATATTTCCTTTTTCACGATAGCCCTCAATGGGCTTCCAAATATCACTTTGCCAATTCCACAAGAACAGCCTTAGCGAAAGGCTGCATGAAGGGAAAGATGTAACTCTGTGAGATGAATTAACAGAACACAGACCAGTTTCTCAGAAAGCTTCTTTCCAATTTTGAACGGAAGATATGTCCTATTTCACCATAGCCCTCTATGGGCTTCCAAATATCCCTTTGGCAATTCCACAAGAACAGCCTTAGCGAAAGGGATTTTGAAGGGAAAGATGCAACTCTGTGAGATGAATTAACAGAACACAGAGAAGTTTCTCAGAAAGCTTCTTTCCAGTTTTGAACGGAAGATACTTCCTTTTTCACCATAGCCCTCTATGGGCTTCCAAATATCACTTTGCCAATACCACAAGAACAGCCTTAGCGAAAGGCTTCATGAAGGGAAAGATGTAACTCTGTGAGATGAATTAACGGAACACAGAGCAGTTTCTCAGACAGCTTCTTTCCAGTTTTGAACGGAAGATATATCCTATTACACCATTGCCCTCTATGGGCTTCCAAATATCCCGTTGGCAATTCCACAAGAACAGCCTTAGCGAAAGGCTTCTTGAAGGTAAAGATGCAACTCTGTGAGATGAATTAACAGAACACAGAGCAGTTTCTCAGAAAGCTTCTTTACAGTTTTGAACGGAAGATATTTCCTTTCTCCCCGTAGCCCTCTATGGGCTTCCAAATATCACTTTGCCAATTCCACAAGAACAGCCTTAGCGAAAGGCTTCTTGAAGGGAAAGATGTAACTCTGTGAGATGAATCAACAGAACACAGAGCAGTTTCTCAGAAAGCTTCTTTCCAGTTTTGAACGGAAGAGATTTCATTTTTCACCATAGACCTCTATGGGCTTCCAAATATCACTTTGCCAATTCCACAAGAACAGCCTTGGCGTAAGGCTTTTTGAAGGGAAAGATGTAACCCTGTGAGATGAATTAAGAGAACACAGAGCAGTTTCTCAGAATGCTTCTTTCCAGTTTTGAACGGAAGATATTTCCTTTTTCACCATTGCCCTCTAAGGGCTTCCAAATATCACTTTGCCAATTCCACAAGAACAGCCTTAGCGAAAGGCTTCTTGAAGGGAAAGATGTAACTCTGTGGGATGAATTAACAGAACACAGAGCAGTTTCTCAGAAAGCTTCTTTCCAGTTTTGAACGGAAGATATTTCCTTTTTCACCATAGCCCCCTATAGGCTTCCAAATATCCCTTTGCCAATTCCACAAGAAAAGCCTTAGCGAAAGGCTTCTTGAAGGGAAAGATGTAACTCTGTGAGACGATTTAACAGAACACAGAGCAGTTTCTCAGAAAGCTTCTTTCCAGTTTTGAACGGAAGATATTTCCTTTTTCACCATAGCCCTCTATGGGCTTCCAAATATCACCATGCCAATTCCGGAGGAACAGCCTTAGCGAAAGGTTTCTTGAAGGGAAAGATGTAACTCTTTGAGATGAATTAACAGAACACAGAGCAGTTTCTCAGAAAGCTTCCTTCCAATTTTGAAAGGAAGATATTTCCTTTTTCACCTTAGCACTCTATGGGCTTCAAAATATCCCTTTGCGAATTCCACAAGAACAGCCTTAGCGAAAGCCTTCTTTAAGGGAAAGATGTAACTCTTTGAGATGAATTAACAGATCACAGAGCAGTTTCTCAGAAAGCTTCTTTCCAGTTTTGAACGGAAGATATATCCTATTGCACCATAGCCCTCTATGGGCTTCCAAATATCCCGTTGGCAATTCCACAAGAACAGCCTTAGCGAAAGGCTTCTTGAAGGGAAAGATGCAACTCTGTGAGATGAATCAACAGAACACAGAGCAGTTTCTCAGAAAGCTTCTTTCCAGTTTTGAACGGAAGATATTTCCTTTTTCACCATTGCCCTCTATGGGCTTCCAAATATCACTTTGCCAATTCCACAACAACAGCCTTAGCGAAAGGCTTCTTGAAGGGAAAGATGTAACTCTGTGAGATGAATTAAAAGAACACAGAGCAGTTTCTCAGAAAGCTTCTTTCCAGTTTTGAACGGAAGATATTTCCTTTTTCCCCATACCCCTCTATGGGCTTCCAAATATCACTTTGCCAATTCCACAAGAACAGCCTTAGCGAAAGGCTTCTTGAAGGGAAAGATGTAACTCTGTTAGATGAATCAACAGAACACAGAGCAGTTTCTCAGAAAGCTTCTTTCCAGTTTTGAACGGAAGATATTTCCTTTTTCACCATAGCCCTCTATGGGCTTCCAAATATCCCTTTGCCAATTCCACAAGAACAGCCTTAGCGAAAGGGATTTTGAAGGGAAAGATGCAACTCTGTGAGATGAATTAACAGAACACAGAGCAGTTTCTCAGAAAGCTTCTTTCCAGTTTTGAACGGAAGATATTTCCTTTTTCACCATAGCCCTCAAAGGGCTTCCAAATATCCCTTTGCCAATTCCACAAGAACAGCCTGAGCGAAAGGCTTCATGAAGGGAAAGATGTAACTCTGTGAGATGAATTAACAGAACACAGAGCAGTTTCTAAGAAAGCTTCTTTCCAATTTTGAACGGAAGATATTTCCTATTTCACCATAGCCCTCTTTGGGCTTCCAAATATCACTTTGCCAATTCCACAAGAACACCCTTAGCGAAAGGCTCCTTGACGGGAAAGATGTAACTCTGTGAGATGAATTCACAGAACACAGAGCAGTTTCTCAGAAAGCTTCTTTTCAGTTTTGAACGGAAGATATTTCCTTTTTCACCATAGCCCTCTATAGGCTTCCAAATATCCCTTTGCCAATTCCACAAGAACAGCCTTAGCGAAAGGCTTCTTGAAGGGAAAGATGTAACTCTGTGAGATGAATTAACAGAACACAGAGCAGTTTCTCAGAAAGCTTCTTTCCAGTTTTGAACGGAAGATATTTCCTTTTTCACCATAGCCCTCTAAGGGCTTCCAAATATCCCTTTGCCAATTACACAACAACAGCCTTAGCGAAAGGCTTCTTGAAGGGAAAGATGTAACTCTGTGAGATGAATTAACAGAACACAGAGCAGTTTCTCAGAAAGCTTCTTTCCTGTTTTGAACGGAAGATATTTCCTTTTTCACCATAGCCCTCTATGGTCTTCCAAATATCACTTTGCCAATTCCACAAGAACAGCCTTAGCGAAAGGCTTCTTGAAGGGAAAGATGTAACTCTGTGAGATGCATTAACAGAACACAGAGCAGTTTCTCAGAAAGCTTCTTTCCAGTTTTGAACGGAAGATATTTCCTTTTTCACCATAGCCCTCAATGGGATTCCAAACATCACTTTGCCAATTCCTCAAGAACAGCCTTAGCGAAAGGCTTCTTGAAGGGAAAGATGTAACTCTTTGAGATGAATTAACAGAACACAGAGCAGTTTCTCAGAAAGCTTCTTTCCAGTTTTGAACGGAAGATATTTCCTTTTTCACCTTAGCCCTCTATGGGCTTCCAAATATCCCTTTGCCAATTCCACAACAACAGCCTTAGCGAAAGCCTTCTTGAAGGGAAAGATGTAACTCTGTGAGATGAATTAACAGAACACAGAGCAGTTTCTCAGAAAGCTTCTTTTCAGTTTTGAACGGAAGATATATCCTATTGCACCATAGCCCTCTATGGGTTCCAAATATCCCGTTGGCAATTCCACAAGAACAGCCTTAGCGAAAGGCTTCTGGAAGGTAAAGATGCAATTCTGTGAGATGAATTAACAGAACACAGAGCAGTTTCTCAGAAAGTTTCTTTCCAGTTTTGAACGGAAGATATTTCCTTTTTCACCATAGCCCTCTAAGGGCTTCCAAATATCACTTTGCAATTCCACAAGAACAGTCTTAGCGAAAGGCTTCTTGAAGGGAAAGATGTAACTCTGTGACACGAATTAACAGAACACAGAGCAGTTTCTCAGAAAGCTTCTTTCCAATTTTGAACGGAAGATATTTCCTTTTTCACCATAGCCCTCTATGGGCTTCCAAATATCACTTTGCCCATTCCACAAGAACAGCCTTGGCATAAGGCTTCTTGAAGGGAAAGATGTAACTCTGTGAGATGAATTAACAGAACACAGAGCAGTTTCTCAGAAAGCTTCTTTCCAGTTTTGAACGGAAGATATTTCCTTTTTCACCATAGCCCTCTATGGGCTTTCAAATATCACTTTGTCAATTCCACAAGAACAGACTTAACGAAAGGCTTACTGAAGGGAAAGATGTAACCCTGTGTGATGAATGAACAGAACACAGAGCAGTTTCTCAGAAAGCTTCTTTCCAGTTTTGAACGGAAGATATTTCCTTTTTCACCATAGCCCTCTAAGGGCTTCCAAATATCCCTTTGCCAATTACACAACAACAGCCTTAGCGAAAGGCTTCTTGAAGGGAAAGATGTAACTCTGTGAGATGAATTAACAGAACACAGAGCAGTTTCTCAGAAAGCTTCTTTCCTGTTTTGAACGGAAGATATTTCCTTTTTCACCATAGCCCTCTATGGTCTTCCAAATATCACTTTGCCAATTCCACAAGAACAGCCTTAGCGAAAGGCTTCTTGAAGGGAAAGATGTAACTCTGTGAGATGCATTAACAGAACACAGAGCAGTTTCTCAGAAAGCTTCTTTCCAGTTTTGAACGGAAGATATTTCCTTTTTCACCATAGCCCTCAATGGGATTCCAAACATCACTTTGCCAATTCCTCAAGAACAGCCTTAGCGAAAGGCTTCTTGAAGGGAAAGATGTAACTCTTTGAGATGAATTAACAGAACACAGAGCAGTTTCTCAGAAAGCTTCTTTCCAGTTTTGAACGGAAGATATTTCCTTTTTCACCTTAGCCCTCTATGGGCTTCCAAATATCCCTTTGCCAATTCCACAACAACAGCCTTAGCGAAAGCCTTCTTGAAGGGAAAGATGTAACTCTGTGAGATGAATTAACAGAACACAGAGCAGTTTCTCAGAAAGCTTCTTTTCAGTTTTGAACGGAAGATATATCCTATTGCACCATAGCCCTCTATGGGTTCCAAATATCCCGTTGGCAATTCCACAAGAACAGCCTTAGCGAAAGGCTTCTTGAAGGTAAAGATGCAATTCTGTGAGATGAATTAACAGAACACAGAGCAGTTTCTCAGAAAGTTTCTTTCCAGTTTTGAACGGAAGATATTTCCTTTTTCACCATAGCCCTCTAAGGGCTTCCAAATATCACTTTGCCAATTCCACAAGAACAGTCTTAGCGAAAGGCTTCTTGAAGGGAAAGATGTAACTCTGTGACACGAATTAACAGAACACAGAGCAGTTTCTCAGAAAGCTTCTTTCCAATTTTGAACGGAAGATATTTCCTTTTTCACCATAGCCCTCTATGGGCTTCCAAATATCACTTTGCCCATTCCACAAGAACAGCCTTGGCATAAGGCTTCTTGAAGGGAAAGATGTAACTCTGTGAGATGAATTAACAGAACACAGAGCAGTTTCTCAGAAAGCTTCTTTCCAGTTTTGAACGGAAGATATTTCCTTTTTCACCATAGCCCTCTATGGGCTTTCAAATATCACTTTGTCAATTCCACAAGAACAGACTTAACGAAAGGCTTACTGAAGGGAAAGATGTAACCCTGTGTGATGAATGAACAGAACACAGAGCAGTTTCTCAGAAAGTTTCTTTCCAGTTTTGAACGGAAGATATTTCCTTTTTCACCATAGCCCTCTATGGGCTTCCAAATAGCCCTTTGCCAATTCCACAACAACAGCCTTAGCGAAAGGCTTCTTGAAGCGAAAGATGTAACTCTGTGAGATGAATTAACAGAACACAGAGTATTTTCTCAGAAAGCTTCTTTCCAGTTTTGAACAGAAGATATTTCCTATTTCACCATAGCCCTCTATGGGCTTCCAAATATCCCTTTGGCAATTCCACAAGAACAGCCTTAGCGAAAGGCTTCTTGAAGGGAAATATGCAACTCTGTGAGAAGAATTAAGAGAACACAGAGCAGTTTCTCAGAAAGCTTCTTTCCAGTTTTGAACGGAAGATATTTCCTTTTTCACCATAGCCCTCTACGGGCTTCCAAATATCACTTTGCCAATTCCACAAGAACACCCTTAGCGAAAGGCTCCTTGACGGGAAAGATGTAACTCTGTGAGATGAATTCACAGAACACAGAGCAGTTTCTCAGAAAGCTTCTTTTCAGTTTTGAACGGAAGATATTTCCTTTTTCACCATAGCCCTCTATAGGCTTCCAAATATCCCTTTGCCAATTCCACAAGAACAGCCTTAGCGAAAGGCTTCTTGAAGGGAAAGATGTAACTCTGTGAGATGAATTAACAGAACACAGAGCAGTTTCTCAGAAAGCTTCTTTCCAGTTTTGAACGGAAGATATTTCCTTTTTCACCATAGCCCTCTAAGGGCTTCCAAATATCCCTTTGCCAATTACACAACAACAGCCTTAGCAAAAGGCTTCTTGAAGGGAAAGATGTAACTCTGTGAGATGAATTAACAGAACACAGAGCAGTTTCTCAGAAAGCTTCTTTCCTGTTTTGAACGGAAGATATTTCCTTTTTCACCATAGCCCTCTATGGTCTTCCAAATATCACTTTGCCAATTCCACAAGAACAGCCTTAGCGAAAGGCTTCTTGAAGGGAAAGATGTAACTCTGTGAGATGCATTAACAGAACACAGAGCAGTTTCTCAGAAAGCTTCTTTCCAGTTTTGAACGGAAGATATTTCCTTTTTCACCATAGCCCTCAATGGGATTCCAAACATCACTTTGCCAATTCCTCAAGAACAGCCTTAGCGAAAGGCTTCTTGAAGGGAAAGATGTAACTCTTTGAGATGAATTAACAGAACACAGAGCAGTTTCTCAGAAAGCTTCTTTCCAGTTTTGAACGGAAGATATTTCCTTTTTCACCTTAGCCCTCTATGGGCTTCCAAATATCCCTTTGCCAATTCCACAACAACAGCCTTAGCGAAAGCCTTCTTGAAGGGAAAGATGTAACTCTGTGAAATGAATTAACAGAACACAGAGCAGTTTCTCAGAAAGCTTCTTTTCAGTTTTGAACGGAAGATATATCCTATTGCACCATAGCCCTCTATGGGCTTCCAAATATCCCGTTGGCAATTCCACAAGAACAGCCTTAGCGAAAGGCTTCTTGAAGGTAAAGATGCAATTCTGTGAGATGAATTAACAGAACACAGAGCAGTTTCTCAGAAAGTTTCTTTCCAGTTTTGAACGGAAGATATTTCCTTTTTCACCATAGCCCTCTAAGGGCTTCCAAATATCACTTTGCCAATTCCACAAGAAAAGTCTTAGCGAAAGGCTTCTTGAAGGGAAAGATGTAACTCTGTGACACGAATTAACAGAACACAGAGCAGTTTCTCAGAAAGCTTCTTTCCAATTTTGAACGGAAGATATTTCCTTTTTCACCATAGCCCTCTATGGGCTTCCAAATATCACTTTGCCCATTCCACAAGAACAGCCTTGGCGTAAGGCTTCTTGAAGGGAAAGATGTAACTCTGTGAGATGAATTAACAGAACACAGAGCAGTTTCTCAGAAAGCTTCTTTCCAGTTTTGAACGGAAGATATTTCCTTTTTCACCATAGCCCTCTATGGGCTTTCAAATATCACTTTGTCAATTCCGCAAGAACAGACTTAACGAAAGGCTTACAGAAGGGAAAGATGTAACCCTGTGTGATGAATTAACAGAACACAGAGCAGTTTCTCAGAAAGCTTCTTTCCAGTTTTGAACGGAAGATATTTCCTTTTTCACCATAGCCCTCTATGGGCTTCCAAATAGCCCTTTGCCAATTCCACAACAACAGCCTTAGCGAAAGGCTTCTTGAAGGGAAAGATGTAACTCTGTGAGATGAATTAACAGAACACAGAGTATTTTCTCAGAAAGCTTCTTTCCAGTTTTGAACAGAAGATATTTCCTATTTCACCATAGCCCTCTATGGGCTTCCAAATATCCCTTTGGCAATTCCACAAGAACAGCCTTAGCGAAAGGCTTCTTGAAGGGAAAGATGCAACTCTGTGAGAAGAAATAAGAGAACACAGAGCAGTTTCTCAGAAAGCTTCTTTCCAGTTTTGAACGGAAGATATTTCCTTTTTCACCATAGCCCTCTATGGGCTTCCAAATATCACTTTGCCAATTCCACAAGAACAGCCTTAGCGAAAGGCTTCTTGAAGGGAAAGATGTAACTCTGTGAGATGAATTAACAGAACACAGAGCAGTTTCTCAGAAAGCTTCTTTCCAGTTTTGAACGGAAGATATTTCCTTTTACACCATAGCCCTCTATGGGCTTCCAAATATCACCATGCCAATTCTGCAGGAAGAGCCATAGCGAAAGGCTTCTTGAAGGGAAAGATGTAACTCTGTGAGATGAATTAACAGAACACAGAGCAGTTTCTCAGAAAGCTTCTTTCCTGTTTTGAACGGAAGATATTTCCTTTTTCACCATAGCCCTCTATGGTCTTCCAAATATCACTTTGCCAATTCCACAAGAACAGCCTTAGCGAAAGGCTTCTTGAAGGGAAAGATGTAACTCTGTGAGATGCATTAACAGAACACAGAGCAGTTTCTCAGAAAGCTTCTTTCCAGTTTTGAACGGAAGATATTTCCTTTTTCACCATAGCCCTCAATGGGATTCCAAATATCACTTTGCCAATTCCTCAAGAACAGCCTTAGCGAAAGGCTTCTTGAAGGGAAAGATGTAACTCTTTGAGATGAATTAACAGAACACAGAGCAGTTTCTCAGAAAGCTTCTTTCCAGTTTTGAACGGAAGATATTTCCTTTTTCTCCTTAGCCCTCTATGGGCTTCCAAATATCCCTTTGCCAATTCCACAACAACAGCCTTAGCGAAAGCCTTCTTGAAGGGAAAGATGTAACTCTGTGAGATGAATTAACAGAACACAGAGCAGTTTCTCAGAAAGCTTCTTTCCAGTTTTGAACGGAAGATATATCCTATTGCACCATAGCCCTCTATGTTCTTCCAAATATCCCGTTGGCAATTCCACAAGAACAGCCTTAGCGAAAGGCTTCTTGAAGGTAAAGATGCAATTCTGTGAGATGAATTAACAGAACACAGAGCAGTTTCTCAGAAAGCTTCTTTCCAGTTTTGAACGGAAGATATTTCCTTTTTCACCATAGCCCTCAATGGGCTTCCAAATATCACTTTGCCAATTCCACAAGAACAGTCTTAGCGAAAGGCTTCTTGAAGGGAAAGATGTAACTCTGTGACACGAATTAACAGAACACAGAGCAGTTTCTCAGAAAGCTTCTTTCCAATTTTGAACGGAAGATATTTCCTTTTTCACCATAGCCCTCTATGGGCTTCCAAATATCACTTTGCCAATTCCACAAGAACAGCCTTGGCGTAAGGATTCTTGAAGGGAAAGATGTAACTCCGTGAGATGAATTAACAGAACACAGAGCAGTTTCTCAGAAAGCTTCTTTCCAGTTTTGAACGGAAGATATTTCCTTTTTCACCATAGCCCTCTATGGGCTTCCAAATATCACCATGCCAATTCTGCAGGAACAGCCATAGCGAAAGGCTTCTTGAAGGGAAAGATGTAACTCTGTGAGATGAATTAACAGAACACAGAGCAGTTTCTCAGAAAGCTTCTTTCCAGTTTTGAACGGAAGATATTTCCTTTTTCACCGTAGCCCTCTATGGGCTTCCAAATAGCCCTTTGCCAATTCCACAACAACAGCCTTAGCGAAAGGCTTCTTGAAGGAAAGATGTAACTCTGTGAGATGAATTAACAGAACACAGAGTATTTTCTCAGAAAGCTTCTTTCCAGTTTTGAACAGAAGATATTTCCTATTTCACCATAGCCCTCTATGGGCTTCCAAATATCCCTTTGGCAATTCCACAAGAACAGCCTTAGCGAAAGGCTTCTTGAAGGGAAAGATGCAACTCTGTGAGAAGAATTAAGAGAACACAGAGCAGTTTCTCAGAAAGCTTCTTTCCAGTTTTGAACGGAAGATATTTCCTTTTTCACCATAGCCCTCTATGGGCTTCCAAATATCACTTTGCCAATTCCACAAGAACAGCCTTAGCGAAAGGCTTCTTGAAGGGAAAGATGTAACTCTGTGAGATGAATTAACAGAACACAGAGCAGTTTCTCAGAAAGCTTCTTTCCAGTTTTGAACGGAAGATATTTCCTTTTTCACCATAGCCCTCTATGGGATTCCAAATATCACCATGCCAATTCTGCAGGAACAGCCATAGCGAAAGGCTTCTTGAAGGGAAAGATGTAACTCTGTGAGATGAATTAACAGAACACAGAGCAGTTTCTCAGAAAGCTTCTTTCCTGTTTTGAAAGGAAGATATTTCCTTTTTCACCATAGCCCTCTATGGTCTTCCAAATATCACTTTGCCAATTCCACAAGAACAGCCTTAGCGAAAGGCTTCTTGAAGGGAAAGATGTAACTCTGTGAGATGCATTAACAGAACACAGAGCAGTTTCTCAGAAAGCTTCTTTCCAGTTTTGAACGGAAGATATTTCCTTTTTCACCATAGCCCTCAATGGGATTCCAAATATCACTTTGCCAATTCCTCAAGAACAGCCTTAGCGAAAGGCTTCTTGAAGGGAAAGATGTAACTCTTTGAGATGAATTAACAGAACACAGAGCAGTTTCTCAGAAAGCTTCTTTCCAGTTTTGAACGGAAGATATTTCCTTTTTCACCTTAGCCCTCTATGGGCTTCCAAATATCCCTTTGCCAATTCCACAACAACAGCCTTAGCGAAAGCCTTCTTGAAGGGAAAGATGTAACTCTGTGAGATGAATTAACAGAACACAGAGCAGTTTCTCAGAAAGCTTCTTTTCAGTTTTGAACGGAAGATATATCCTATTGCACCATAGCCCTCTATGGGCTTCCAAATATCCCGTTGGCAATTCCACAAGAACAGCCTTAGCGAAAGGCTTCTTGAAGGTAAAGATGCAATTCTGTGAGATGAATTAACAGAACACAGAGCAGTTTCTCAGAAAGTTTCTTTCCAGTTTTGAATGGAAGATATTTCCTTTTTCACCATAGCCCTCTAAGGGCTTCCAAATATCACTTTGCCAATTCCACAAGAACAGTCTTAGCGAAAGGCTTCTTGAAGGGAAAGATGTAACTCTGTGACACGAATTAACAGAACACAGAGCAGTTTCTCAGAAAGCTTCTTTCCAATTTTGAACGGAAGATATTTCCTTTTTCACCATAGCCCTCTATGGGCTTCCAAATATCACTTTGCCCATTCCACAAGAACAGCCTTGGCGTAAGGCTTCTTGAAGGGAAAGATGTAACTCTGTGAGATGAATTAACAGAACACAGAGCAGTTTCTCAGAAAGCTTCTTTCCAGTTTTGAACGGAAGATATTTCCTTTTTCACCATAGCCCTCTATGGGCTTTCAAATATCACTTTGTCAATTCCACAAGAACAGACTTAACGAAAGGCTTACTGAAGGGAAAGATGTAACCCTGTGTGATGAATTAACAGAACACAGAGCAGTTTCTCAGAAAGCTTCTTTCCAGTTTTGAACGGAAGATATTTCCTTTTTCACCATAGCCCTCTATGGGCTTCCAAATAGCCCTTTGCCAATTCCACAACAACAGCCTTAGCGAAAGGCTTCTTGAAGGGAAAGATGTAACTCTGTGAGATGAATTAACAGAACACAGAGTATTTTCTCAGAAAGCTTCTTTCCAGTTTTGAACAGAAGATATTTCCTATTTCACCATAGCCCTCTATGGGCTTCCAAATATCCCTTTGGCAATTCCACAAGAACAGCCTTAGCGAAAGGCTTCTTGAAGGGAAAGATGCAACTCTGTGAGAAGAATTAAGAGAACACAGAGCAGTTTCTCAGAAAGCTTCTTTCCAGTTTTGAACGGAAGATATTTCCTTTTTCACCATAGCCCTCTATGGGCTTCCAAATATCACTTTGCCAATTCCACAAGAAGAGCCTTAGCGAAAGGCTTCTTGAAGGGAAAGATGTAACTCTGTGAGATGAATTAACAGAACACAGAGCAGTTTCTCAGAAAGCTTCTTTCCAGTTTTGAACGGAAGATATTTCCTTTTTCACCATAGCCCTCTATGGGCTTCCAAATATCACCATGCCAATTCTGCAGGAACAGCCATAGCGAAAGACTTCTTGAAGGGAAAGATGTAACTCTGTGAGATGAATTAACAGAACACAGAGCAGTTTCTCAGAAAGCTTCTTTCCTGTTTTGAACGGAAGATATTTCCTTTTTCACCATAGCCCTCTATGGTCTTCCAAATATCACTTTGCCAATTCCACAAGAACAGCCTTAGCGAAAGGCTTCTTGAAGGGAAAGATGTAACTCTGTGAGATGCATTAACAGAACACAGAGCAGTTTCTCAGAAAGCTTCTTTCCAGTTTTGAACGGAAGATATTTCCTTTTTCACCATAGCCCTCAATGGGATTCCAAACATCACTTTGCCAATTCCTCAAGAACAGCCTTAGCGAAAGGCTTCTTCAAGGGAAAGATGTAACTCTTTGAGATGAATTAACAGAACACAGAGCAGTTTCTCAGAAAGCTTCTTTCCAGTTTTGAACGGAAGATATTTCCTTTTTCACCTTAGCCCTCTATGGGCTTCCAAATATCCCTTTGCCAATTCCACAACAACAGCCTTAGCGAAAGCCTTCTTGAAGGGAAAGATGTAACTCTGTGAGATGAATTAACAGAACACAGAGCAGTTTCTCAGAAAGCTTCTTTTCAGTTTTGAACGGAAGATATATCCTATTGCACCATAGCCCTCTATGGGCTTCCAAATATCCCGTTGGCAATTCAACAAGAACAGCCTTAGCGAAAGGCTTCTTGAAGGTAAAGATGCAATTCTGTGAGATGAATTAACAGAACACAGAGCAGTTTCTCAGAAAGTTTCTTTCCAGTTTTGAATGGAAGATATTTCCTTTTTCACCATAGCCCTCTAAGGGCTTCCAAATATCACTTTGCCAATTCCACAAGAACAGTCTTAGCGAAAGGCTTCTTGAAGGGAAAGATGTAACTCTGTGACACGAATTAACAGAACACAGAGCAGTTTCTCAGAAAGCTTCTTTCCAATTTTGAACGGAAGATATTTCCTTTTTCACCATAGCCCTCTATGGGCTTCCAAATATCACTTTGCCCATTCCACAAGAACAGCCTTGGCGTAAGGCTTCTTGAAGGGAAAGATGTAACTCTGTGAGATGAATTAACAGAACACAGAGCAGTTTCTCAGAAAGCTTCTTTCCAGTTTTGAACGGAAGATATTTCGTTTTTCACCATAGCCCTCTATGGGCTTTCAAATATCACTTTGTCAATTCCACAAGAACAGACTTAACGAAAGGCTTACTGAAGGGAAAGATGTAACCCTGTGTGATGAATTAACAGAACACAGAGCAGTTTCTCAGAAAGCTTCTTTCCAGTTTTGAACGGAAGATATTTCCTTTTTCTCCATAGCCCTCTATGGGCTTCCAAATAGCCCTTTGCCAATTCCACAACAACAGCCTTAGCGAAAGGCTTCTTGAAGGGAAAGATGTAACTCTGTGAGATGAATTAACAGAACACAGAGTATTTTCTCAGAAAGCTTCTTTCCAGTTTTGAACAGAAGATATTTCCTATTTCACCATAGCCCTCTATGGGCTTCCAAATATCCCTTTGGCAATTCCACAAGAACAGCCTTAGCGAAAGGCTTCTTGAAGGGAAAGATGCAACTCTGTGAGAAGAATTAAGAGAACACAGAGCAGTTTCTCAGAAAGCTTCTTTCCAGTTTTGAACGGAAGATATTTCCTTTTTCACCATAGCCCTCTATGGGCTTCCAAATATCACTTTGCCAATTCCACAAGAACAGCCTTAGCGAAAGGCTTCTTGAAGGGAAAGATGTAACTCTGTGAGATGAATTAACAGAACACAGAGCAGTTTCTCAGAAAGCTTCTTTCCAGTTTTGAACGGAAGATATTTCCTTTTTCACCATAGCCCTCTATGGGCTTCCAAATATCCCTTTGCCAATTACACAACAACAGCCTTAGCGAAAGGCTTCTTGAAGGGAAAGATGTAACTCTGTGAGATGAATTACCAGAACACAGAGCAGTTTCTCAGAAAGCTTCTTTCCTGTTTTGAACGGAAGATATTTCCTTTTTCACCATAGCCCTCTATGGTCTTCCAAATATCACTTTACCAATTCCATAAGAACAGCCTTAGCGAAAGGCTTCTTGAAGGGAAAGATGTAACTCTGTGAGACGAATTAACAGAACACAGAGCAGTTTCTCATAAAGCTTCTTTCCAATTTTGAAGGGAAGATATGTCCTATTTCACCATAGCCCTCTATGGGCTTCCAAATATCCCTTTGGCAATTCCACAAGAACAGCCTTAGCGAAAGGGATTTTGAAGGGTAAGATGCAGCTCTGTGAGATGAATTAACAGAACACAGATCAGTTTCGCAGAAAGCTTCTTTCCAGTTTTGAACGGAAGATATTTACTTTTTCACCATAGCCCTCTATGGGCTTCCAAATATCACTTTGCCAATTCCACAACAACAGCCTTAGCGAAAGGCTTCTTGAAGGGAAAGATGTAACTCTGTGAGATGAATTAACAGAACACAGAGCAGTTTCTCAGAAAGCTTCTTTCCAGTTTTGAACGGAAGCTATTTCCTTTTTCACCATAGCCCTCTATGGGCTTCCAAATATGACTTTGCCAATTCCACAAGAACAGCCTTAGCGAAAGGCTTCTTGACGGGAAAGATATAACTCTGTGAGACGAATTAACAGAACACAGAGCAGTTTCTCAGAAAGCTTCTTTCCAGTTTTGAACGGAAGATATTTCCTTTTTCACCGTAGCCCTCTACGGGCTTCCAAATATCCCTTTGCCAATTCCACAAGAACAGCCTTAGCGAAAGGCTTCTTGAAGGGAAAGATGTAACTCTGTGAGATGAATTAACAGAACACAGAGCAGTTTCTCAGAAAGCTTCTTTCCAGTTTTGAACGGAAGATATTTCCTTTTTCACCATCGCCCTCTATGGGCTTCCAAATATCCCTTTGCAAATTCCACAAGAACAGCCTTAGCGAAAGGCTTCTTGAAGGGAAAGATGTAACTCTGTGAGATGAATTAACAGAACACAGAGCAGTTTCTCAGAAAGCTTCTTTCCAGTTTTGAACGGAAGATATTTCCTATTTCACCATAACCCTCTATGGGTTCCAAATATCCCTTTGGCAATTCCACAAGAACAGCCTTAGCGAAAGGCTTCTTGAAGGGAAACATGTAACTCTGTGAGACGAATTAACAGAACACAGAGCAGTTTCTCAGAAAGCTTCTTTCCAGTTTTGAACGGAAGATATTTCCTTTTTCACCATAGCCCTATATGGGCTTCCAAATATCACTTTGCCAATTCCAGAAGAAGAGCCTTAGCGAAAGGCTTCTTGAAGGGAAACATGTAACACTGTGAGATTAATTAACAGAACACAGAGCAGTTTCTCAGAAGGCTTCTTTCCAGTTTTGAACGGAAGATATTTCCTTTTTCACCATAGCCCTCTATGGGTTTCCAAATATCCCTTTGCCAATTCCACAACAACAGCCTTAGCGAAAGCCTTCTTGAAGGGAAAGATGTAACTCTGTGAGATGAATTAACAGAACACAGAGCAGTTTCTCAGAAAGCTTCTTTCCAGTTTTGAACGGAAGATATTTCCTTTTTCACCATAGCCCTCTATGGGCTTCCAAATATCCCTTTGCCAATTCCACAACAACAGCCTCAGCGAAAGGCTTCTTGAAGGGAAAGATGTAACTCTGTGAGATGAATTAACAGAACACAGAGCAGTTTCTCAGAAAGCTTCCTTCCAGTTTTGAACGGAAGATATTTCCTTTTTCACCATAGCCCTCTAAGGGCTTCCAAATATCACTTTGCCAATTCCACAAGAACAGCCTTAGCGAAAGGCTTCTTGAAGGGAAAGATGTAACTCTGTGAGATGAATTAACAGAACACAGAGCAGTTTCCCGGAAAGCTTCTTTCCAGTTTTGAACGGAAGAAATTTCCTTTTTCACCATAGCCCTCTATGGGCTTCCAAATATCACTTTGCCAATTCCACAAGAACAGCCTTAGCGAAAGGCTTCTTGAAGGGACAGATATAACTCTGTGAGATGAATTAACAGAACACAGAGCAGTTTCTCAGAAAGCTTCTTTCCAGTTTTGAACGGAAGATATTTCCTTTCTCACCATAGCCCTCTATGGGCTTCCAAATATGACTTTGCCAATTCCACAAAAACAGCCTTAGCGAAAGGCTTCTTGAAGTGAAAGATGTAACTCAGTGAGATGAATTAACAGAACACAGAGCAGTTTCTCAGAAAGCTTCTTTCCAGTTTTGAACGGAAGATATTTCCTATTTCAACATAGCCCTCTATGGGCTTCCAAATATCCCTTTGGCAATTCCACAAGAACAGCCTTAGCGAAAGGCTTCTTGAAGGGAAAGATGTAACTCTGTGAGACGAATTAACAGAACACAGAGCAGTTTCTCAGAAAGCTTATTTCCAGTTTTGAACGGAAGATATTTCCTTTTTCGCCATAGCCCTCTATGGGCTTCCAAATATCACTTTGCCAATTCCACAAGAACAGCGTTAGCGAAAGGCTTCTTGAAGGGAAAGATGTAACTCTGTGAGATGAATTAACAGAACACAGAGCAGTTTCTCAGAAAGCTTCTTTCCAGTTTTGAACGGAAGATATTTCCTTTTTCACCATAGCCCTCAATGGGCTTCCAAATATCACTTTGCCAATTCCACAAGAACAGCCTTAGCGAAAGGCTTCATGAAGGGAAAGATGTAACCCTGTGAGATGAATTAACAGAACACAGACCAGTTTCTCAGAAAGCTTCTTTCCAATTTTGAACGGAAGATATGTCCTATTTCACCATAGCCCTCTATGGGCTTCCAAATATCCCTTTGGCAATTCCACAAGAACAGCCTTAGCGAAAGGGATTTTGAAGGGAAAGATGCAACTCTGTGAGATGAATTAACAGAACAGAGAGCAGTTTCTCAGAAAGCTTCTTTCCAGTTTTGAATGGAAGATATTTCCTTTTTCACCATAGCCCTCAACGGGCTTCCAAATATCACTTTGCCAATACCACAAGAACAGCCTCAGGGAAAGGCTTCATGAAGGGAAAGATGTAACTCTGTGAGATGAATTAACGGAACACAGAGCAGTTTCTCAGAAAGCTTCTTTGCAATTTTGAACGAAAGATATTTCCTATTTCACCATAGCCCTCTATGGGCTTCCAAATATCCCTTTGGCAATTTCACAAGAACAGCCTTAGCGAAAGGGATTTTGAAGGTAAAGATGCAACTCTGTAAGATGAATTAACAGAACACAGAGCAGTTTCTCAGAAAGCTTCTTTCCAGTTTTGAACGGAAGATATTTCCTTTTTCACCATAGCCCTCTATGGGCTTCCAAATATCACTTTGCCAATACCACAAGAACAGCCTTAGCGAAAGGCTTCATGAAGGGAAAGATGTAACTCTGTGAGATGAATTAACGGAACACAGAGCAGTTTCTCAGACAGCTTCTTTCCAGTTTTGAACGGAAGATATATCCTATTACACCATTGCCCTCTATGGGCTTCCAAATATCCCGTTGGCAATTCCACAAGAACAGCCTTAGCGAAAGGCTTCTTGAAGGTAAAGATGCAACTCTGTGAGATGAATTAACAGAACACAGAGCAGTTTCTCAGAAAGCTTCTTTACAGTTTTGAACGGAAGATATTTCCTTTCTCCCCATAGCCCTCTATTGGCTTCCAAATATCACTTTGCCAATTCCACAAGAACAGCCTTAGCGAAAGGCTTCTTGAAGGGAAAGATGTAACTCTGTGAGATGAATCAACAGAACACAGAGCAGTTTCTCAGAAAGCTTCTTTCCAGTTTTGAACGGAAGAGATTTCATTTTTCACCATAGCCCTCTATGGGCTTGCAAATATCACTTTGCCAATTCCACAACAACAGCCTTGGCGTAAGGCTTCTTGAAGGGAAAGATGTAACCCTGTGAGATGAATTAAGAGAACACAGAGCAGTTTCTCAGAATGCTTCTTTCCAGTTTTGAACGGAAGATATTTCCTTTTTCACCATTGCCCTCTAAGGGCTTCCAAATATCACTTTGCCAATTCCACAAGAACAGCCTTAGCGAAAGGCTTCATGAAGGGAAAGATGTAACTCTGTGGGATGAATTAACAGAACACAGAGCAGTTTCTCAGAAAGCTTCTTTCCAGTTTTGAACGGAAGATATTTCCTTTTTCACCATAGCCCCCTATAGGCTTCCAAATATCCCTTTGCCAATTCCACAAGAAAAGCCTTAGCGAAAGGCTTCTTGAAGGGAAAGATGTAACTCTGTGAGACGATTTAACAGAACACAGAGCAGTTTCTCAGAAAGCTTCTTTCCAGTTTTGAACGGAAGATATTTCCTTTTTCACCATAGCCCTCTATGGGCTTCCAAATATCACCATGCCAATTCCGGAGGAACAGCCTTAGCGAAAGGTTTCTTGAAGGGAAAGATGTAACTCTTTGAGATGAATTAACAGAACACAGAGCAGTTTCTCAGAAAGCTTCTTTCCAGTTTTGAACGGAAGATATTTCCTTTTTCACCTTAGCACTCTATGGGCTTCAAAATATCCCTTTGCGAATTCCACAAGAACAGCCTTAGCGAAAGCCTTCTTTAAGGGAAAGATGTAACTCTGTGAGATGAATTAACAGAACACAGAGCAGTTTCTCAGAAAGCTTCTTTCCAGTTTTGAACGGAAGATATTTCGTTTTTCACCATAGCCCTCTAAGGGCTTCCAAATATCCCTTTGCAAATTACACAACAACAGCCTTAGCGAAAGGCTTCTTGAAGGGAAAGATGTAACTCTGTGAGATGAATTAACAGAACACAGAGCAGTTTCTCAGAAAGCTTCTTTCCTGTTTTGAACGGAAGTTATTTCCTTTTTCACCATAGCCCTCTATGGTCTTCCAAATATCACTTTGCCAATTCCACAAGAACAGCCTTAGCGAAAGGCTTCGTGAAGGGAAAGATGTAACTCTGTGAGATGCATTAACAGAACACAGAGCAGTTTCTCAGAAAGCTTCTTTCCAGTTTTGAACGGAAGATATTTCCTTTTTCACCATAGCCCTCAATGGGATTCCAAATAGCCCTTTGCCAATTCCACAACAACAGCCTTAGCGAAAGGCTTCTTGAAGCGAAAGATGTAACTCTGTGAGATGAATTAACAGAACACAGAGTATTTTCACAGAAAGCTTCTTTCCAGTTTTGAACAGAAGATATTTCCTATTTCACCATAGCCCTCTATGGGCTTCCAAATATCCCTTTGGCAATTCCACAAGAACAGCCTTAGCGAAAGGCTTCTTGAAGGGAAAGATGCAACTCTGTGAGAAGAATTAAGAGAACACAGAGCAGTTTCTCAGAAAGCTTCTTTCCAGTTTTGAACGGAAGATATTTCCTTTTTCACCATAGCCCTCTATGGGCTTCCAAATATGACTTTGCCAATTCCACAAGAACAGCCTTAGCGAAAGGCTTCTTGAAGGGAAAGATGTAACTCTGTGAGATGAATTCACAGAACACAGAGCAGTTTCTCAGAAAGCTTCTTTTCAGTTTTGAACGGAAGATATTTCCTTTTTCACCATAGCCCTCTATAGGCTTCCAAATATCCCTTTGCCAATTCCACAAGAACAGCCTTAGCGAAAGGCTTCTTGAAGGGAAAGATGTAACTCTGTGAGATGAATTAACAGAACACAGAGCAGTTTCTCAGAAAGCTTCTTTCCAGTTTTGAACGGAAGATATTTCCTTTTTCACCATAGCCCTCTAAGGGCTTCCAAATATCCCTTTGCCAATTACACAACGACAGCCTTAGCGAAAGGCTTCTTGAAGGGAAAGATGTAACTCTGTGAGATGAATTAACAGAACACAGAGCAGTTTCTCAGAAAGCTTCTTTCCTGTTTTGAACGGAAGATATTTCCTTTTTCACCATAGCCCTCTATGGTCTTCCAAATATCACTTTGCCAATTCCACAAGAACAGCCTTAGCGAAAGGCTTCTTGAATGGAAAGATGTAACTCTGTGAGATGCATTAACAGAACACAGAGCAGTTTCTCAGAAAGCTTCTTTCCAGTTTTGAACGGAAGATATTTCCTTTTTCACCATAGCCCTCAATGGGATTCCAAATATCACTTTGCCAATTCCACAAGAACAGCCTTAGCGAAAGGCTTCTTGAAGGTAAAGATGCAATTCTGTGAGATGAATTAACAGAACACAGAGCAGTTTCTCAGAAAGTTTCTTTCCAGTTTTGAACGGAAGATATTTCCTTTTTCACCATAGCCCTCTAAGGGCTTCCAAATATCACTTTGCCAATTCCACAAGAACAGCCTTAGCGAAAGGCTTCTTGAAGGGAAAGATGTAACTCTGTGAGATGAATTAACAGAACACAGAGCAGTTTCTCAGAAAGCTTCTTTCCAGTTTTGAACGGAAGATATTTCCTATTTCACCATAACCCTCTATGGGTTCCAAATATCCCTTTGGCAATTCCACAAGAACAGCCTTAGCGAAAGGCTTCTTGAAGGGAAACATGTAACTCTGTGAGACGAATTAACAGAACACAGAGCAGTTTCTCAGAAAGCTTCTTTCCAGTTTTGAACGGAAGATATTTCCTTTTTCACCATAGCCCTATATGGGCTTCCAAATATCACTTTGCCAATTCCAGAAGATGAGCCTTAGCGAAAGGCTTCTTGAAGGGAAACATGTAACACTGTGAGATTAATTAACAGAACACAGAGCAGTTTCTCAGAAAGCTTCTTTCCAGTTTTGAACGGAAGATATTTCCTTTTTCACCATAGCCCTCTATGGGTTTCCAAATATCCCTTTGCCAATTCCACAACAACAGCCTTAGCGAAAGCCTTCTTGAAGGGAAAGATGTAACTCTGTGAGATGAATTAACAGAACACAGAGCAGTTTCTCAGAAAGCTTCTTTCCAGTTTTGAACGGAAGATATTTCCTTTTTCACCATAGCCCTCTATGGGCTTCCAAATATCCCTTTGCCAATTCCACAACAACAGCCTCAGCGAAAGGCTTCTTGAAGGGAAAGATGTAACTCTGTGAGATGAATTAACAGAACACAGAGCAGTTTCTCAGAAAGCTTCCTTCCAGTTTTGAACGGAAGATATTTCCTTTTTCACCATAGCCCTCTAAGGGCTTCCAAATATCACTTTGCCAATTCCACAAGAACAGCCTTAGCGAAAGGCTTCTTGAAGGGAAAGATGTAACTCTGTGAGATGAATTAACAGAACACAGAGCAGTTTCCCGGAAAGCTTCTTTCCAGTTTTGAACGGAAGAAATTTCCTTTTTCACCATAGCCCTCTATGGGCTTCCAAATATCACTTTGCCAATTCCACAAGAACAGCCTTAGCGAAAGGCTTCTTGAAGGGACAGATATAACTCTGTGAGATGAATTAACAGAACACAGAGCAGTTTCTCAGAAAGCTTCTTTCCAGTTTTGAACGGAAGATATTTCCTTTCTCACCATAGCCCTCTATGGGCTTCCAAATATGACTTTGCCAATTCCACAAAAACAGCCTTAGCGAAAGGCTTCTTGAAGTGAAAGATGTAACTCTGTGAGATGAATTAACAGAACACAGAGCAGTTTCTCAGAAAGCTTCTTTCCAGTTTTGAACGGAAGATATTTCCTATTTCAACATAGCCCTCTATGGGCTTCCAAATATCCCTTTGGCAATTCCACAAGAACAGCCTTAGCGAAAGGCTTCTTGAAGGGAAAGATGTAACTCTGTGAGACGAATTAACAGAACACAGAGCAGTTTCTCAGAAAGCTTATTTCCAGTTTTGAACGGAAGATATTTCCTTTTTCGCCATAGAACTCTATGGGCTTCCAAATATCACTTTGCCAATTCCACAAGAACAGCGTTAGCGAAAGGCTTCTTGAAGGGAAAGATGTAACTCTGTGAGATGAATTAACAGAACACAGAGCAGTTTCTCAGAAAGCTTCTTTCCAGTTTTGAACGGAAGATATTTCCTTTTTCACCATAGCCCTCAATGGGCTTCCAAATATCACTTTGCCAATTCCACAAGAACAGCCTTAGCGAAAGGCTTCATGAAGGGAAAGATGTAACCCTGTGAGATGAATTAACAGAACACAGACCAGTTTCTCAGAAAGCTTCTTTCCAATTTTGAACGGAAGATATGTCCTATTTCACCATAGCCCTCTATGGGCTTCCAAATATCCCTTTGGCAATTCCACAAGAACAGCCTTAGCGAAAGGGATTTTGAAGGGAAAGATGCAACTCTGTGAGATGAATTAACAGAACACAGAGCAGTTTCTCAGAAAGCTTCTTTCCAGTTTTGAACGGAAGATATTTCCTTTTTCACCATAGCCCTCTATGGGCTTCCAAATATCACTTTGCCAATACCACAAGAACAGCCTTAGCGAAAGGCTTCATGAAGGGAAAGATGTAACTCTGTGAGATGAATTAACGGAACACAGAGCAGTTTCTCAGACAGCTTCTTTCCAGTTTTGAACGGAAGATATATCCTATTACACCATTGCCCTCTATGGGCTTCCAAATATCCCGTTGGCAATTCCACAAGAACAGCCTTAGCGAAAGGCTTCTTGAAGGTAAAGATGCAACTCTGTGAGATGAATTAACAGAACACAGAGCAGTTTCTCAGAAAGCTTCTTTACAGTTTTGAACGGAAGATATTTCCTTTCTCCCCATAGCCCTCTATGGGCTTCCAAATATCCCTTTGCCAATTCCACAAGAACAGCCTTAGCGAAAGGCTTCTTGAAGGGAAAGATGTAACTCTGTGAGATGAATCAACAGAACACAGAGCAGTTTCTCAGAAAGCTTCTTTCCAGTTTTGAACGGAAGAGATTTCATTTTTCACCATAGCCCTCTAGGGGCTTGCAAATATCACTTTGCCAATTCCACAACAACAGCCTTGGCGTAAGGCTTCTTGAAGGGAAAGATGTAACCCTGTGAGATGAATTAAGAGAACACAGAGCAGTTTCTCAGAATGCTTCTTTCCAGTTTTGAACGGAAGATATTTCCTTTTTCACCATTGCCCTCTAAGGGCTTCCAAATATCACTTTGCCAATTCCACAAGAACAGCCTTAGCGAAAGGCTTCATGAAGGGAAAGATGTAACTCTGTGGGATGAATTAACAGAACACAGAGCAGTTTCTCAGAAAGCTTCTTTCCAGTTTTGAACGGAAGATATTTCCTTTTTCACCATAGCCCCCTATAGGCTTCCAAATATCCCTTTGCCAATTCCACAAGAAAAGCCTTAGCGAAAGGCTTCTTGAAGGGAAAGATGTAACTCTGTGAGACGATTTAACAGAACACAGAGCAGTTTCTCAGAAAGCTTCTTTCCAGTTTTGAACGGAAGATATTTCCTTTTTCACCATAGCCCTCTATGGGCTTCCAAATATCACCATGCCAATTCCGGAGGAACAGCCTTAGCGAAAGGTTTCTTGAAGGGAAAGATGTAACTCTTTGAGATGAATTAACAGAACACAGAGCAGTTTCTCAGAAAGCTTCTTTCCAGTTTTGAACGGAAGATATTTCCTTTTTCACCTTAGCACTCTATGGGCTTCAAAATATCCCTTTGCGAATTCCACAAGAACAGCCTTAGCGAAAGCCTTCTTTAAGGGAAAGATGTAACTCTGTGAGATGAATTAACAGAACACAGAGCAGTTTCTCAGAAAGCTTCTTTCCAGTTTTGAACGGAAGATATTTCGTTTTTCACCATAGCCCTCTAAGGGCTTCCAAATATCCCTTTGCAAATTACACAACAACAGCCTTAGCGAAAGGCTTCTTGAAGGGAAAGATGTAACTCTGTGAGATGAATTAACAGAACACAGAGCAGTTTCTCAGAAAGCTTCTTTCCTGTTTTGAACGGAAGTTATTTCCTTTTTCACCATAGCCCTCTATGGTCTTCCAAATATCACTTTGCCAATTCCACAAGAACAGCCTTAGCGAAAGGCTTCGTGAAGGGAAAGATGTAACTCTGTGAGATGCATTAACAGAACACAGAGCAGTTTCTCAGAAAGCTTCTTTCCAGTTTTGAACGGAAGATATTTCCTTTTTCACCATAGCCGTCAATGGGATTCCAAATATCACTTTGCCAATTCCTCAAGAACAGCCTTAGCGAAAGGCTTCTTGAAGGGAAAGATGTAACTCTTTGAGATGAATTAACAGAACACAGAGCAGTTTCTCAGAAAGCTTCTTTCCAGTTTTGAACGGAAGATATTTCCTTTTTCACCTTAGCCCTCTATGGGCTTCCAAATATCCCTTTGCCAATTCCACAACAACAGCCTTAGCGAAAGCCTTCTTGAAGGGAAAGATGTAACTCTGTGAGATGAATTAACAGAACACAGAGCAGTTTCTCAGAAAGCTTCTTTTCAGTTTTGAACGGAAGATATATCCTATTTCACCATAGCCCTCTATGGGCTTCCAAATATCCCGTTGGGAATTCCACAAGAACAGCCTTAGCGAAAGGCTTCTTGAAGGTAAAGATGCAATTCTGTGAGATGAATTAACAGAACACAGAGCAGTTTCTCAGAAAGTTTCTTTCCAGTTTTGAACGGAAGATATTTCCTTTTTCACCATAGCCCTCTAAGGGCTTCCAAATATCACTTTGCCAATTCCACAAGAACAGCCTTGGCGTAAGGCTTCTTGAAGGGAAAGATGTAACTCTGTGAGATGAATTAACAGAACACAGAGCAGTTTCTCAGAAAGCTTCTTTCCAGTTTTGAACGGAAGATATTTCCTTTTTCACCATAGCCCTCTATGGGCTTTCAAATATCACTTTGTCAATTCCACAAGAACAGACTTAACGAAAGGCTTACTGAAGGGAAAGATGTAACCCTGTGTGATGAATTAACAGAACACAGAGCAGTTTCTCAGAAAGCTTCTTTCCAGTTTTGAACGGAAGATATTTCCTTTTTCACCATAGCCCTCTATGGGCTTCCAAATAGCCCTTTGCCAATTCCACAACAACAGCCTTAGCGAAAGGCTTCTTGAAGCGAAAGATGTAACTCTGTGAGATGAATTAACAGAACACAGAGTATTTTCTCAGAAAGCTTCTTTCCAGTTTTGAACAGAAGATATTTCCTATTTCACCATAGCCCTCTATGGGCTTCCAAATATCCCTTTGGCAATTCCACAAGAACAGCCTTAGCGAAAGGCTTCTTGAAGGGAAAGATGCAACTCTGTGAGAAGAATTAAGAGAACACAGAGCAGTTTCTCAGAAAGCTTCTTTCCAGTTTTGAACGGAAGATATTTCCTTTTTCACCATAGCCCTCTATGGGCTTCCAAATATGACTTTGCCAATTCCACAAGAACAGCCTTAGCGAAAGGCTTCTTGAAGGGAAAGATGTAACTCTGTGAGATGAATTCACAGAACACAGAGCAGTTTCTCAGAAAGCTTCTTTTCAGTTTTGAACGGAAGATATTTCCTTTTTCACCATAGCCCTCTATAGGCTTCCAAATATCCCTTTGCCAATTCCACAAGAACAGCCTTAGCGAAAGGCTTCTTGAAGGGAAAGATGTAACTCTGTGAGATGAATTAACAGAACACAGAGCAGTTTCTCAGAAAGCTTCTTTCCAGTTTTGAACGGAAGATATTTCCTTTTTCACCATAGCCCTCTAAGGGCTTCCAAATATCCCTTTGCCAATTACACAACGACAGCCTTAGCGAAAGGCATCTTGAAGGGAAAGATGTAACTCTGTGAGATGAATTAACAGAACACAGAGCAGTTTCTCAGAAAGCTTCTTTCCTGTTTTGAACGGAAGATATTTCCTTTTTCACCATAGCCCTCTATGGTCTTCCAAATATCACTTTGCCAATTCCACAAGAACAGCCTTAGCGAAAGGCTTCTTGAAGGGAAAGATGTAACTCTGTGAGATGCATTAACAGAACACAGAGCAGTTTCTCAGAAAGCTTCTTTCCAGTTTTGAACGGAAGATATTTCCTTTTTCACCATAGCCCTCAATGGGATTCCAAATATCACTTTGCCAATTCCACAAGAACAGCCTTAGCGAAAGGCTTCTTGAAGGTAAAGATGCAATTCTGTGAGATGAATTAACAGAACACAGAGCAGTTTCTCAGAAAGTTTCTTTTCAGTTTTGAACGGAAGATATTTCCTTTTTCACCATAGCCCTCTAAGGGCTTCCAAATATCACTTTGCCAATTCCACAAGAACAGTCTTAGCGAAAGGCATCTTGAAGGGAAAGATGTAACTCTGTGACACGAATTAACAGAACACAGAGCAGTTTCTCAGAAAGCTTCTTTCCAATTTTGAACGGAAGTTATTTCCTTTTTCACCATAGCCCTTTATGGGCTTCCAAATATCACTTTGCCAATTCCACAAGAACAGCCTTGGCGTAAGGCTTCTTGAAGGGAAAGATGTAACTCTGTGAGATGAATTAACAGAACACAGAGCAGTTTCTCAGAAAGCTTCTTTCCAGTTTTGAACGGAAGATATTTCCTTTTTCACCATAGCCCTCTATGGGCTTTCAAATATCACTTTGTCAATTCCACAAGAACAGACTTAACGAAAGGCTTACTGAAGGGAAAGATGTAACCCTGTGTGATGAATTAACAGAACACAGAGCAGTTTCTCAGAAAGCTTCTTTCCAGTTTTGAACGGAAGATATTTCCTTTTTCACCATAGCCCTCTATGGGCTTCCAAATAGCCCTTTGCCAATTCCACAACAACATCCTTAGCGAAAGGCTTCTTGAAGCGAAAGATGTAACTCTGTGAGATGAATTAACAGAACACAGAGTATTTTCTCAGAAAGCTTCTTTCCAGTTTTGAACAGAAGATATTTCCTATTTCACCATAGCCCTCTATGGGCTTCCAAATATCCCTTTGGCAATTCCACAAGAACAGCCTTAGCGAAAGGCTTCTTGAAGGGAAAGATGCAACTCTGTGAGAAGAATTAAGAGAACACAGAGCAGTTTCTCAGAAAGCTTCTTTCCAGTTTTGAACGGAAGATATTTCCTTTTTCACCATAGCCCTCTATGGGCTTCCAAATATCACTTTGCCAATTCCACAAGAACAGCCTTAGCGAAAGGCTTCTTGAAGGGAAAGATGTAACTCTGTGAGATGAATTAACAGAACACAGAGCAGTTTCTCAGAAAGCTTCTTTCCTGTTTTGAACGGAAGATATTTCCTTTTTCACCATAGCCCTCTATGGTCTTCCAAATATCACTTTGCCAATTCCACAAGAACAGCCTTAGCGAAAGGCTTCTTGAAGGGAAAGATGTAACTCTGTGAGATGCATTAACAGAACACAGAGCAGTTTCTCAGAAAGCTTCTTTCCAGTTTTGAACGGAAGATATTTCCTTTTTCACCATAGCCCTCAATGGGATTCCAAATATCACTTTGCCAATTCCTCAAGAACAGCCTTAGCGAAAGGCTTCTTGAAGGGAAAGATGTAACTCTTTGAGATGAATTAACAGAACACAGAGCAGTTTCTCAGAAAGCTTCTTTCCAGTTTTGAACGGAAGATATTTCCTTTTTCTCCTTAGCCCTCTATGGGCTTCCAAATATCCCTTTGCCAATTCCACAACAACAGCCTTAGCGAAAGCCTTCTTGAAGGGAAAGATGTAACTCTGTGAGATGAATTAACAGAACACAGAGCAGTTTCTCAGAAAGCTTCTTTCCAGTTTTGAACGGAAGATATATCCTATTGCACCATAGCCCTCTATGTTCTTCCAAATATCCCGTTGGCAATTCCACAAGAACAGCCTTAGCGAAAGGCTTCTTGAAGGTAAAGATGCAATTCTGTGAGATGAATTAACAGAACACAGAGCAGTTTCTCAGAAAGTTTCTTTCCAGTTTTGAACGGAAGATATTTCCTTTTTCACCATAGCCCTCTAAGGGCTTCCAAATATCACTTTGCCAATTCCACAAGAACAGCCTTAGCGAAAGGCTTCATGAAGGGAAAGATGTAACTCTGTGAGATGAATTAACAGAACACAGACCAGTTTCTCAGAAAGCTTCTTTCCAATTTTGAACGGAAGATATGTCCTATTTCACCATAGCCCTCTATGGGCTTCCAAATATCCCTTTGGCAATTCCACAAGAACAGCCTTAGCGAAAGGGATTTTGAAGGGAAAGATGCAACTCTGTGAGATGAATTAACAGAACACAGAGCAGTTTCTCAGAAAGCTTCTTTCCAGTTTTGAATGGAAGATATTTCCTTTTTCACCATAGCCCTCAACGGGCTTCCAAATATCACTTTGCCAATACCACAAGAACAGCCTCAGCGAAAGGCTTCATGAAGGGAAATATGTAACTCTGTGAGATGAATTAACGGAACACAGAGCAGTTTCTCAGAAAGCTTCTTTGCAATTTTGAACGAAAGATATTTCCTATTTCACCATAGCCCTCTATGGGCTTCCAAATATCCCGTTGGCAATTCCACAAGAACAGCCTTAGCGAAAGGCTTCTTGAAGGTAAAGATGCAACTCTGTGAGATGAATTAACAGAACACAGAGCAGTTTCTCTGAAAGCTTCTTTCCAGTTTTGAACGGAAGATATTTCCTTTTTCCCCATACCCCTCTATGGGCTTCCAAATATCACTTTGCCAATTCCACAAGAACAGCCTTAGCGAAAGGCTTCTTGAAGGGAAAGATGTAACTCTGTTAGATGAATCAACAGAACACAGAGCAGTTTCTCAGAAAGCTTCTTTCCAGTTTTGAACGGAAGATATTTCCTTTTTCACCATAGCCCTCTATGGGCTTCCAAATATCCCTTTGCCAATTCCACAAGAACAGCCTTAGCGAAAGGGATTTTGAAGGGAAAGATGCAACTCTGTGAGATGAATTAACAGAACACAGAGCAGTTTCTCAGAAAGCTTCTTTCCAGTTTTGAACGGAAGATATTTCCTTTTTCACCATAGCCCTCAAAGGGCTTCCAAATATCACTTTGCCAATTCCACAAGAACAGCCTGAGCGAAAGGCTTCATGAAGGGAAAGATGTAACTCTGTGAGATGAATTAAGAGAACACAGAGCAGTTTCTCAGAAAGCTTCTTTTCAGTTTTGAACGGAATATATTTCCTTTTTCACCATTGCCCTCTATGGGCTTCCAAATATCCCTTTGCCATTTCCACAAGAACAGCCTTAGCGAAAGGCTTCTTGAAGGGAAAGATGTAACTCTGTGAGATGAATTCACAGAACACAGAGCAGTTTCTCAGAAAGCTTCTTTTCAGTTTTGAACGGAAGATATTTCCTTTTTCACCATAGCCCGCTATAGGCTTCCAAATATCCCTTTGCCAATTCCACAAGAACAGCCTTAGCGAAAGGCTTCTGGAAGGGAAAGATGTAACTCTGTGAGATGAATTAACAGAACACAGAGCAGTTTCTCAGAAAGCTTCTTTCCAGTTTTGAACGGAAGATATTTCCTTTTTCACCATAGCCCTCTAAGGGCTTCCAAATATCCCTTTGCCAATTACACAACAACAGCCTTAGCGAAAGGCTTCTTGAAGGGAAAGATGTAACTCTGTGAGATGAATTAACAGAACACAGAGCAGTTTCTCAGAAAGCTTCTTTCCTGTTTTGAACGGAAGATATTTCCTTTTTCACCATAGCCCTCTATGGTCTTCCAAATATCACTTTACCAATTCCACAAGAACAGCCTTAGCGAAAGGCTTCTTGAAGGGAAAGATGTAACTCTGTGAGATGAATTAACAGAACACAGAGCAGTTTCTCAGAAAGCTTCTTTCCAGTTTTGAACGGAAGATATTTCCTTTTTCACCATAGCCCTCAATGGGATTCCAAATATCACTTTGCCAATTCCTCAAGAACAGCCTTAGCGAAAGGCTTCTTGAAGGGAAAGATGTAACTCTTTGAGATGAATTAACAGAACACAGAGCAGTTTCTCAGAAAGCTTCTTTCCAGTTTTGAACGGAAGATATTTCCTTTTTCACCTTAGCCCTCTATGGGCTTCCAAATATCCCTTTGCCAATTCCACAACAACAGCCTTAGCGAAAGCCTTCTTGAAGGGAAAGATGTAACTCTGTGAGATGAATTAACAGAACACAGAGCAGTTTCTCAGAAAGCTTCTTTTCAGTTTTGAACGGAAGATATATCCTATTGCACCATAGCCCTCTATGGGCTTCCAAATATCCCTTTGGCAATTCCACAAGAACAGCCTTAGCGAAAGGGATTTTGAAGGGTAAGATGCAACTCTGTGAGATGAATTAACAGAACACAGATCAGTTTCGCAGAAAGCTTCTTTCCAGTTTTGAACGGAAGATATTTACTTTTTCACCATAGCCCTCTATGGGCTTCCAAATATCACTTTGCCAATTCCACAACAACAGCCTTAGCGAAAGGCTTCTTGAAGGGAAAGATGTAACTCTGTGAGATGAATTAACAGAACACAGAGCAGTTTCTCAGAAAGCTTCTTTCCAGTTTTGAACGGAAGCTATTTCCTTTTTCACCATAGCCCTCTATGGGCTTCCAAATATGACTTTGCCAATTCCACAAGAACAGCCTTAGCGAAAGGCTTCTTGAGGGGAAAGATATAACTCTGTGAGACGAATTAACAGAACACAGAGCAGTTTCTCAGAAAGCTTCTTTCCAGTTTTGAACGGAAGATATTTCCTTTTTCACCGTAGCCCTCTACGGGCTTCCAAATATCCCTTTGCCAATTCCACAAGAACAGCCTTAGCGAAAGGCTTCTTGAAGGGAAAGATGTAACTCTGTGAGATGAATTAACAGAACACAGAGCAGTTTCTCAGAAAGCTTCTTTCCAGTTTTGAACGGAAGATATTTCCTTTTTCACCATAGCCCTCTATGGGCTTCCAAATATCCCTTTGCAAATTCCACAAGAACAGCCTTAGCGAAAGGCTTCTTGAAGGGAAAGATGTAACTCTGTGAGATGAATTAACAGAACACAGAGCAGTTTCTCAGAAAGCTTCTTTCCAGTTTTGAACGGAAGATATTTCCTATTTCACCATAACCCTCTATGGGTTCCAAATATCCCTTTGGCAATTCCACAAGAACAGCCTTAGCGAAAGGCTTCTTGAAGGGAAACATGTAACTCTGTGAGACGAATTAACAGAACACAGAGCAGTTTCTCAGAAAGCTTCTTTCCAGTTTTGAACGGAAGATATTTCCTTTTTCACCATAGCCCTATATGGGCTTCCAAATATCACTTTGCCAATTCCAGAAGAAGAGCCTTAGCGAAAGGCTTCTTGAAGGGAAACATGTAACACTGTGAGATGAATTAACAGAACACAGAGCAGTTTCTCAGAAAGCTTCTTTCCAGTTTTGAACGGAAGATATTTCCTTTTTCACCATAGCCCTGTATGGGTTTCCAAATATCCCTTTGCCAATTCCACAACAACAGCCTTAGCGAAAGCCTTCTTGAAGGGAAAGATGTAACTCTGTGAGATGAATTAACAGAACACAGAGCAGTTTCTCAGAAAGCTTCTTTCCAGTTTTGAACGGAAGATATTTCCTTTTTGACCATAGCCCTCTATGGGCTTCCAAATATCCCTTTGCCAATTCCACAACAACAGCCTCAGCGAAAGGCTTCTTGAAGGGAAAGATGTAAATCAGTGAGATGAATTAACAGAACACAGAGCAGTTTCTCAGAAAGCTTCCTTCCAGTTTTGAACGGAAGATATTTCCTTTTTCACCATAGCCCTCTAAGGGCTTCCAAATATCACTTTGCCAATTCCACAAGAACAGCCTTAGCGAAAGGCTTCTTGAAGGGAAAGATGTAACTCTGTGAGATGAATTAACAGAACACAGAGCAGTTTCCCGGAAAGCTTCTTTCCAGTTTTGAACGGAAGAAATTTCCTTTTTCACCATAGCCCTCTATGGGCTTCCAAATATCACTTTGCCAATTCCACAAGAACAGCCTTAGCGAAAGGCTTCTTGAAGGGAAAGATGTAACTCTGTGAGATGAATTAACAGAACACAGAGCAGTTTCTCAGAAAGCTTCTTTCCAGTTTTGAACGGAAGATATTTCCTTTCTCACCATAGCCCTCTATGGGCTTCCAAATATGACTTTGCCAATTCCACAAAAACAGCCTTAGCTAAAGGCTTCTTGAAGGGAAAGATGTAACTCTGTGAGATGAATTAACAGAACACAGAGCAGTTTCTCAGAAAGCTTCTTTCCAGTTTTGAACGGAAGATATTTCCTATTTCAACATAGCCCTCTATGGGCTTCCAAATATCCCTTTGGCAATTCCACAAGAACAGCCTTAGCGAAAGGCTTCTTGAAGGGAAAGATGTAACTCTGTGAGACGAATTAACAGAGCACAGAGCAGTTTCTCAGAAAGCTTATTTCCAGTTTTGAACGGAAGATATTTCCTTTTTCGCCATAGCCCTCTATGGGCTTCCAAATATCACTTTGCCAATTCCACAAGAACAGCGTTAGCGAAAGGCTTCTTGAAGGGAAAGATGTAACTCTGTGAGATGAATTAACAGAACACAGAGCAGTTTCTCAGAAAGCTTCTTTCAAGTTTTGAACGGAAGATATTTCCTTTTTCACCATAGCCCTCAATGGGCTTCCAAATATCACTTTGCCAATTCCACAAGAACAGCCTTAGCGAAAGGCTTCATGAAGGGAAAGATGTAACACCGTGAGATGAATTAACAGAACACAGACCAGTTTCTCAGAAAGCTTCTTTCCAATTTTGAACGGAAGATATGTCCTATTTCACCATAGCCCTCTATGGGCTTCCAAATATCCCTTTGGCAATTCCACAAGAACAGCCTTAGCGAAAGGGATTTTGAAGGGAAAGATGCAACTCTGTGAGATGAATTAACAGAACACAGAGCAGTTTCTCAGAAAGCTTCTTTCCAGTTTTGAATGGAAGATATTTCCTTTTTCACCATAGCCCTCAACGGGCTTCCAAATATCACTTTGCCAATACCACAAGAACAGCCTCAGCGAAAGGCTTCATGAAGGGAAAGATGTAACTCTGTGAGATGAATTAACGGAACACAGAGCAGTTTCTCAGAAAGCTTCTTTGCAATTTTGAACGAAAGATATTTCCTATTTCACCATAGCCCTCTATGGGCTTCCAAATATCCCTTTGGCAATTTCACAAGAACAGCCTTGGCGAAAGGGATTTTGAAGGTAAAGATGCAACTCTGTAAGATGAATTAACAGAACACAGAGCAGTTTCTCAGAAAGCTTCTTTCCAGTTTTGAACGGAAGATATTTCCTTTTTCACCATAGCCCTCTATGGGCTTCCAAATATCACTTTGCCAATACCACAAGAACAGCCTTAGCGAAAGGCTTCATGAAGGGAAAGATGTAACTCTGTGAGATGAATTAACGGAACACAGAGCAGTTTCTCAGACAGCTTCTTTCCAGTTTTGAACGGAAGATATATCCTATTACACCATTGCCCTCTATGGGCTTCCAAATATCCCGTTGGCAATTCCACAAGAACAGCCTTAGCGAAAGGCTTCTTGAAGGTAAAGATGCAACTCTGTGAGATGAATTAACAGAACACAGAGCAGTTTCTCAGAAAGCTTCTTTACAGTTTTGAACGGAAGATATTTCCTTTCTCCCCGTAGCCCTCTATGGGCTTCCAAATATCACTTTGCCAATTCCACAAGAACAGCCTTAGCGAAAGGCTTCTTGAAGGGAAAGATGTAACTCTGTGAGATGAATCAACAGAACACAGAGCAGTTTCTCAGAAAGCTTCTTTCCAGTTTTGAACGGAAGAGATTTCATTTTTCACCATAGCCCTCTATGGGCTTGCAAATATCACTTTGCCAATTCCACAAGAACAGCCTTGGCGTAAGGCTTCTTGAAGGGAAAGATGTAACCCTGTGAGATGAATTAAGAGAACACAGAGCAGTTTCTCAGAATGCTTCTTTCCAGTTTTGAACGGAAGATATTTCCTTTTTCACCATTGCCCTCTAAGGGCTTCCAAATATCACTTTGCCAATTCCACAAGAACAGCCTTAGCGAAAGGCTTCATGAAGGGAAAGATGTAACTCTGTGGGATGAATTAACAGAACACAGAGCAGTTTCTCAGAAACCTTCTTTCCAGTTTTGAACGGAAGATATTTCCTTTTTCACCATAGCCCCCTATAGGCTTCCAAATATCCCTTTGCCAATTCCACAAGAAAAGCCTTAGCGAAAGGCTTCTTGAAGGGAAAGATGTAACTCTGTGAGACGATTTAACAGAACACAGAGCAGTTTCTCAGAAAGCTTCTTTCCAGTTTTGAACGGAAGATATTTCCTTTTTCACCATAGCCCTCTATGGGCTTCCAAATATCACCATGCCAATTCCGGAGGAACAGCCTTAGCGAAAGGTTTCTTGAAGGGAAAGATGTAACTCTTTGAGATGAATTAACAGAACACAGAGCAGTTTCTCAGAAAGCTTCTTTCCAGTTTTGAACGGAAGATATTTCCTTTTTCACCTTAGCACTCTATGGGCTTCAAAATATCCCTTTGCGAATTCCACAAGAACAGCCTTAGCGAAAGCCTTCTTTAAGGGAAAGATGTAACTCTGTGAGATGAATTAACAGATCACAGAGCAGTTTCTCAGAAAGCTTCTTTCCAGTTTTGAACGGAAGATATATCCTATTGCACCATAGCCCTCTATGGGCTTCCAAATATCCCGTTGGCAATTCCACAAGAACAGCCTTAGCGAAAGGCTTCTTGAAGGGAAAGATGCAACTCTGTGAGATGAATCAACAGAACACAGAGCAGTTTCGCAGAAAGCTTCTTTCCAGTTTTGAACGGAAGATATTTCCTTTTTCACCATTGCCCTCTATGGGCTTCCAAATATCCCTTTGCCAATTCCACAAGAACAGCCTTAGCGAAAGGCTTCTTGAAGGGAAAGATGTAACTCTGTGAGATGAATTAACAGAACACAGAGCAGTTTCTCAGAAAGCTTCTTTCCAGTTTTGAACGGAAGATATTTCCTTTTTCACCATAGCCCTCTATAGGCTTCCAAATATCACTTTGCCAATTCCACAAGAACAGCCTTAGCGAAAGGCTTCTTGAAGGGAAAGATGTAACTCTGTGAGATGAATTAACAGAACACAGAGCAGTTTCTCAGAAAGCTTCTTTCCAGTTTTGAACGGAAGATATATCCTATTACACCATAGCCCTCTATGGGCTTCCAAATATCCCGTTGGCAATTCCACAAGAACAGCCTTAGCGAAAGGCTTCTTGAAGGTAAAGATGCAACTGTGTGAGATGAATTAACAGAACACAGAGCAGTTTCTCGGAAAGCTTCTTTCCAGTTTTGAACGGAAGATATTTCCTTTTTCCCCATACCCCTCTATGGGCTTCCAAATATCACTTTGCCAATTCCACAAGAACAGCCTTAGCGAAAGGCTTCTTGAAGGGAAAGATGTAACTCTGTTAGATGAATCAACAGAACACAGAGCAGTTTCTCAGAAAGCTTCTTTCCAGTTTTGAACGGAAGATATTTCCTTTTTCACCATAGCCCTCTATGGGCTTCCAAATATCCCTTTGCCAATTCCACAAGAACAGGCTTAGCGAAAGGGATTTTGAAGGGAAAGATGCAACTCTGTGAGATGAATTAACAGAACACAGAGCAGTTTCTCAGAAAGCTTCTTTCCAGTTTTGAACGGAAGATATTTCCTTTTTCACCATAGCCCTCAAAGGGCTTCCAAATATCACTTTGCCAATTCCACAAGAACAGCCTGAGCGAAAGGCTTCATAAAGGGAAAGATGTAACTCTGTGAGATGAATTAACAGAACACAGAGCAGTTTCTAAGAACGCTTCTTTCCAATTTTGAACGGAAGATATTTCCTATTTCACCATAGCCCTCTATGGGCTTCCAAATATCCCTTTGGCAATTCCACAAGAACAGCCTTAGCGAAAGGGATTTTGAAGGTAAAGATGCAACTCTGTAAGATGAATTAACAGAACACAGAGCAGTTTCTCAGAAAGCTCCTTTCCAGTTTTGAACGGAAGATATTTCCTATTTCACCATAGCCCTCTATGGGCTTCCAAATATCACTTTGCCAATTCCACAAGAACAGCCTTAGCGAAAGGCTCCTTGACGGGAAAGATGTAACTCTGTGACACGAATTAACAGAACACAGAGCAGTTTCTCAGAAAGCTTCTTTCCAGTTTTGAACGGAAGATATTTCCTTTTTCAACATAGCCCTCTATGGGCTTCCAAATATCACTTTGTCAATTCCACAAGAACAGCCTTAGCGAAAGGCTTCTTGAAGGTAAAGATGTAACCCTGTGAGATGAATTAACAGAACACAGAGCAGTTTCTCAGAAAGCTTCTTTTCAGTTTTGAACGGAAGATATTTCCTTTTTCACCATAGCCCTCTATAGGCTTCCAAATATCCCTTTGCCAATTCCACAAGAACAGCCTTAGCGAAAGGCTTCTTGAAGGGAAAGATGTAACTCTGTGAGATGAATTAACAGAACACAGAGCAGTTTCTCAGAAAGCTTCTTTCCAGTTTTGAACGTAAGATATTTCCTTTTTCACCATAGCCCTCTAAGGGCTTCCAAATATCCCTTTGCCAATTACACAACAACAGCCTAAGCGAAAGGCTTCTTGAAGGGAAAGATGTAACTCTGTGAGATGAATTAACAGAACACAGAGCAGTTTCTCAGAAAGCTTCTTTCCTGTTTTGAACGGAAGATATTTCCTTTTTCACCATAGCCCTCTATGGTCTTCCAAATATCACTTTGCCAATTCCACAAGAACAGCCTTAGCGAAAGGCTTCTTGAAGGGAAAGATGTAACTCTGTGAGATGCATTAACAGAACACAGAGCAGTTTCTCAGAAAGCTTCTTTCCAGTTTTGAACGGAAGATATTTCCTTTTTCACCATAGCCCTCTATAGGCTTCCAAATATCCCTTTGCCAATTCCACAAGAACAGCCTTAGCGAAAGGCTTCTTGAAGGGAAAGATGTAACTCTGTGAGATGAATTAACAGAACACAGAGCAGTTTCTCAGAAAGCTTCTTTCCAGTTTTGAACGGAAGATATTTCCTTTTTCACCATAGCCCTCTAAGGGCTTCCAAATATCCCTTTGCCAATTACACAACAACAGCCTTAGCGAAAGGCTTCTTGAAGGGAAAGATGTAACTCTGTGAGATGAATTAACAGAACACAGAGCAGTTTCTCAGAAAGCTTCTTTCCAGTTTTGAACGGAAGATATTTCCTTTTTCTCCTTAGCCCTCTATGGGCTTCCAAATATCACTTTGCCAATTCCACAAGAACAGCCTTAGCGAAAGGCTTCTTGAAGGGAAAGATGTAACTCTGTGAGATGAATTAACAGAACACAGAGCAGTTTCTCAGAAAGCTTCTTTCCAGTTTTGAACGGAAGATATTTCCTTTTTCACCATAGCCCTCTAAGGGCTTCCAAATATCCCTTTGCCAATTACACAACAACAGCCTTAGCGAAAGGCTTCTTGAAGGGAAAGATGTAACTCTGTGAGATGAATTACCAGAACACAGAGCAGTTTCTCAGAAAGCTTCTTTCCTGTTTTGAACGGAAGATATTTCCTTTTTCACCATAGCCCTCTATGGTCTTCCAAATATCACTTTACCAATTCCATAAGAACAGCCTTAGCGAAAGGCTTCTTGAAGGGAAAGATGTAACTCTGTGAGACGAATTAACAGAACACAGAGCAGTTTCTCATAAAGCTTCTTTCCAATTTTGAAGGGAAGATATGTCCTATTTCACCATAGCCCTCTATGGGCTTCCAAATATCCCTTTGGCAATTCCACAAGAACAGCCTTAGCGAAAGGGATTTTGAAGGGTAAGATGCAACTCTGTGAGATGAATTAACAGAACACAGATCAGTTTCGCAGAAAGTTTCTTTCCAGTTTTGAACGGAAGATATTTACTTTTTCACCATAGCCCTCTATGGGCTTCCAAATATCACTTTGCCAATTCCACAACAACAGCCTTAGCGAAAGGCTTCTTGAAGGGAAAGATGTAACTCTGTGAGATGAATTAACAGAACACAGAGCAGTTTCTCAGAAAGCTTCTTTCCAGTTTTGAACGGAAGCTATTTCCTTTTTCACCATAGCCCTCTATGGGCTTCCAAATATGACTTTGCCAATTTCACAAGAACCGCCTTAGCGAAAGGCTTCTTGAGGGGAAAGATATAACTCTGTGAGACGAATTAACAGAACACAGAGCAGTTTCTCAGAAAGCTTCTTTCCAGTTTTGAACGGAAGATATTTCCTTTTTCACCGTAGCCCTCTACGGGCTTCCAAATATCCCTTTGCCAATTCCACAAGAACAGCCTTAGCGAAAGGCTTCTTGAAGGGAAAGATGTAACTCTGTGAGATGAATTAACAGAACACAGAGCAGTTTCTCAGAAAGCTTCTTTCCAGTTTTGAACGGAAGATATTTCCTTTTTCACCATAGCCCTCTATGGGCTTCCAAATATCCCTTTGCAAATTCCACAAGAACAGCCTTAGCGAAAGGCTTCTTGAAGGGAAAGATGTAACTCTGTGAGATGAATTAACAGAACACAGAGCAGTTTCTCAGAAAGCTTCTTTCCAGTTTTGAACGGAAGATATTTCCTATTTCACCATAACCCTCTATGGGTTCCAAATATCCCTTTGGCAATTCCACAAGAACAGCCTTAGCGAAAGGCTTCTTGAAGGGAAACATGTAACTCTGTATGACGAATTAACAGAACACAGAGCAGTTTCTCAGAAAGCTTCTTTCCAGTTTTGAACGGAAGATATTTCCTTTTTCACCATAGCCCTATATGGGCTTCCAAATATCACTTTGCCAATTCCAGAAGAAGAGCCTTAGCGAAAGGCTTCTTGAAGGGAAACATGTAACACTGTGAGATGAATTAACAGAACACAGAGCAGTTTCTCAGAAAGCTTCTTTCCAGTTTTGAACGGAAGATATTTCCTTTTTCACCATAGCCCTCTATGGGTTTCCAAATATCCCTTTGCCAATTCCACAACAACAGCCTTAGCGAAAGCCTTCTTGAAGGGAAAGATGTAACTCTGTGAGATGAATTAACAGAACACAGAGCAGTTTCTCAGAAAGCTTCTTTCCAGTTTTGAACGGAAGATATTTCCTTTTTGACCATAGCCCTCTATGGGCTTCCAAATATCCCTTTGCCAATTCCACAACAACAGCCTCAGCGAAAGGCTTCTTGAAGGGAAAGATGTAAATCAGTGAGATGAATTAACAGAACACAGAGCAGTTTCTCAGAAAGCTTCCTTCCAGTTTTGAACGGAAGATATTTCCTTTTTCACCATAGCCCTCTAAGGGCTTCCAAATATCACTTTGCTAATTCCACAAGAACAGCCTTAGCGAAAGGCTTCTTGAAGGGAAAGATGTAACTCTGTGAGATGAATTAACAGAACACAGAGCAGTTTCCCGGAAAGCTTCTTTCCAGTTTTGAACGGAAGAAATTTCCTTTTTCACCATAGCCCTCTATGGGCTTCCAAATATCACTTTGCCAATTCCACAAGAACAGCCTTAGCGAAAGGCTTCTTGAAGGGAAAGATGTAACTCTGTGAGATGAATTAACAGAACACAGAGCAGTTTCTCAGAAAGCTTCTTTCCAGTTTTGAACGGAAGATATTTCCTTTCTCACCATAGCCCTCTATGGGCTTCCAAATATGACTTTGCCAATTCCACAAAAACAGCCTTAGCGAAAGGCTTCTTGAAGGGAAAGATGTAACTCTGTGAGATGAATTAACAGAACACAGAGCAGTTTCTCAGAAAGCTTCTTTCCAGTTTTGAACGGAAGATATTTCCTATTTCAACATAGCCCTCTATGGGCTTCCAAATATCCCTTTGGCAATTCCACAAGAACAGCCTTAGCGAAAGGCTTCTTGAAGGGAAAGATGTAACTCTGTGAGACGAATTAACAGAACACAGAGCAGTTTCTCAGAAAGCTTATTTCCAGTTTTGAACGGAAGATATTTCCTTTTTCGCCATAGCCCTCTATGGGCTTCCAAATATCACTTTGCCAATTCCACAAGAACAGCGTTAGCGAAAGGCTTCTTGAAGGGAAAGATGTAACTCTGTGAGATGAATTAACAGAACACAGAGCAGTTTCTCAGAAAGCTTCTTTCAAGTTTTGAACGGAAGATATTTCCTTTTTCACCATAGCCCTCAATGGGCTTCCAAATATCACTTTGCCAATTCCACAAGAACAGCCTTAGCGAAAGGCTTCATGAAGGGAAAGATGTAACTCCGTGAGATGAATTAACAGAACACAGACCAGTTTCTCAGAAAGCTTCTTTCCAATTTTGAACGGAAGATATGTCCTATTACACCATTGCCCTCTATGGGCTTCCAAATATCCCGTTGGCAATTCCACAAGAACAGCCTTAGCGAAAGGCTTCTTGAAGGTAAAGATGCAACTCTGTGAGATGAATTAACAGAACACAGAGCAGTTTCTCAGAAAGCTTCTTTACAGTTTTGAACGGAAGATATTTCCTTTCTCCCCGTAGCCCTCTATGGGCTTCCAAATATCACTTTGCCAATTCCACAAGAACAGCCTTAGCGAAAGGCTTCTTGAAGGTAAAGATGTAACCCTGTGAGATGAATTAACAGAACACAGAGCAGTTTCTCAGAAAGCTTCTTTTCAGTTTTGAACGGAAGATATTTCCTTTTTCACCATAGCCCTCTATAGGCTTCCAAATATCCCTTTGCCAATTCCACAAGAACAGCCTTAGCGAAAGGCTTCTTGAAGGGAAAGATGTAACTCTGTGAGATGAATTAACAGAACACAGAGCAGTTTCTCAGAAAGCTTCTTTCCAGTTTTGAACGGAAGATATTTCCTTTTTCACCATAGCCCTCTAAGGGCTTCCAAATATCCCTTTGCCAATTACACAACAACAGCCTAAGCGAAAGGCTTCTTGAAGGGAAAGATGTAACTCTGTGAGATGAATTAACAGAACACAGAGCAGTTTCTCAGAAAGCTTCTTTCCTGTTTTGAACGGAAGATATTTCCTTTTTCACCATAGCCCTCTATGGTCTTCCAAATATCACTTTGCCAATTCCACAAGAACAGCCTTAGCGAAAGGCTTCTTGAAGGGAAAGATGTAACTCTGTGAGATGCATTAACAGAACACAGAGCAGTTTCTCAGAAAGCTTCTTTCCAGTTTTGAACGGAAGATATTTCCTTTTTCACCATAGCCCTCTATAGGCTTCCAAATATCCCTTTGCCAATTCCACAAGAACAGCCTTAGCGAAAGGCTTCTTGAAGGGAAAGATGTAACTCTGTGAGATGAATTAACAGAACACAGAGCAGTTTCTCAGAAAGCTTCTTTCCAGTTTTGAACGGAAGATATTTCCTTTTTCACCATAGCCCTCTAAGGGCTTCCAAATATCCCTTTGCCAATTACACAACAACAGCCTTAGCGAAAGGCTTCTTGAAGGGAAAGATGTAACTCTGTGAGATGAATTAACAGAACACAGAGCAGTTTCTCAGAAAGCTTCTTTCCAGTTTTGAACGGAAGATATTTCTTTTTTCTCCTTAGCCCTCTATGGGCTTCCAAATATCCCTTTGCCAATTCCACAAGAACAGCCTTAGCGAAAGGCTTCTTGAAGGGAAAGATGTAACTCTGTGAGATGAATTAACAGAACACAGAGCAGTTTCTCAGAAAGCTTCTTTCCAGTTTTGAACGGAAGATATTTCCTTTTTCACCATAGCCCTCTAAGGGCTTCCAAATATCCCTTTGCCAATTACACAACAACAGCCTTAGCGAAAGGCTTCTTGAAGGGAAAGATGTAACTCTGTGAGATGAATTACCAGAACACAGAGCAGTTTCTCAGAAAGCTTCTTTCCTGTTTTGAACGGAAGATATTTCCTTTTTCACCATAGCCCTCTATGGTCTTCCAAATATCACTTTACCAATTCCATAAGAACAGCCTTAGCGAAAGGCTTCTTGAAGGGAAAGATGTAACTCTGTGAGACGAATTAACAGAACACAGAGCAGTTTCTCATAAAGCTTCTTTCCAATTTTTAAGGGAAGATATGTCCTATTTCACCATAGCCCTCTATGGGCTTCCAAATATCCCTTTGGCAATTCCACAAGAACAGCCTTAGCGAAAGGGATTTTGAAGGGTAAGATGCAACTCTGTGAGATGAATTAACAGAACACAGATCAGTTTCGCAGAAAGCTTCTTTCCAGTTTTGAACGGAAGATATTTACTTTTTCACCATAGCCCTCTATGGGCTTCCAAATATCACTTTGCCAATTCCACAACAACAGCCTTAGCGAAAGGCTTCTTGAAGGGAAAGATGTAACTCTGTGAGATGAATTAACAGAACACAGAGCAGTTTCTCAGAAAGCTTCTTTCCAGTTTTGAACGGAAGCTATTTCCTTTTTCACCATAGCCCTCTATGGGCTTCCAAATATGACTTTGCCAATTCCACAAGAACAGCCTTAGCGAAAGGCTTCTTGAGGGGAAAGATATAACTCTGTGAGACGAATTAACAGAACACAGAGCAGTTTCTCAGAAAGCTTCTTTCCAGTTTTGAACGGAAGATATTTCCTTTTTCACCGTAGCCCTCTACGGGCTTCCAAATATCCCTTTGCCAATTCCACAAGAACAGCCTTAGCGAAAGGCTTCTTGAAGGGAAAGATGTAACTCTGTGAGATGAATTAACAGAACACAGAGCAGTTTCTCAGAAAGCTTCTTTCCAGTTTTGAACGGAAGATATTTCCTTTTTCACCATAGCCCTCTATGGGCTTCCAAATATCCCTTTGCAAATTCCACAAGAACAGCCTTAGCGAAAGGCTTCTTGAAGGGAAAGATGTAACTCTGTGAGATGAATTAACAGAACACAGAGCAGTTTCTCAGAAAGCTTCTTTCCAGTTTTGAACGGAAGATATTTCCTATTTCACCATAACCCTCTATGGGTTCCAAATATCCCTTTGGCAATTCCACAAGAACAGCCTTAGCGAAAGGCTTCTTGAAGGGAAACATGTAACTCTGTGAGACGAATTAACAGAACACAGAGCAGTTTCTCAGAAAGCTTCTTTCCAGTTTTGAACGGAAGATATTTCCTTTTTCACCATAGCCCTATATGGGCTTCCAAATATCACTTTGCCAATTCCAGAAGAAGAGCCTTAGCGAAAGGCTTCTTGAAGGGAAACATGTAACACTGTGAGATTAATTAACAGAACACAGAGCAGTTTCTCAGAAAGCTTCTTTCCAGTTTTGAACGGAAGATATTTCCTTTTTCACCATAGCCCTCTATGGGTTTCCAAATATCCCTTTGCCAATTCCACAACAACAGCCTTAGCGAAAGCCTTCTTGAAGGGAAAGATGTAACTCTGTGAGATGAATTAACAGAACACAGAGCAGTTTCTCAGAAAGCTTCTTTCCAGTTTTGAACGGAAGATATTTCCTTTTTCACCATAGCCCTCTATGGGCTTCCAAATATCCCTTTGCCAATTCCACAACAACAGCCTCAGCGAAAGGCTTCTTGAAGGGAAAGATGTAAATCAGTGAGATGAATTAACAGAACACAGAGCAGTTTCTCAGAAAGCTTCCTTCCAGTTTTGAACGGAAGATATTTCCTTTTTCACCATAGCCCTCTAAGGGCTTCCAAATATCACTTTGCCAATTCCACAAGAACAGCCTTAGCGAAAGGCTTCTTGAAGGGAAAGATGTAACTCTGTGAGATGAATTAACAGAACACAGAGCAGTTTCCCGGAAAGCTTCTTTCCAGTTTTGAACGGAAGAAATTTCCTTTTTCACCATAGCCCTCTATGGGCTTCCAAATATCACTTTGCCAATTCCACAAGAACAGCCTTAGCGAAAGGCTTCTTGAAGGGAAAGATGTAACTCTGTGAGATGAATTAACAGAACACAGAGCAGTTTCTCAGAAAGCTTCTTTCCAGTTTTGAACGGAAGATATTTCCTTTCTCACCATAGCCCTCTATGGGCTTCCAAATATGACTTTGCCAATTCCACAAAAACAGCCTTAGCGAAAGGCTTCTTGAAGGGAAAGATGTAACTCTGTGAGATGAATTAACAGAACACAGAGCAGTTTCTCAGAAAGCTTCTTTCCAGTTTTGAACGGAAGATATTTCCTATTTCAACATAGCCCTCTATGGGCTTCCAAATATCCCTTTGGCAATTCCACAAGAACAGCCTTAGCGAAAGGCTTCTTGAAGGGAAAGATGTAACTCTGTGAGACGAATTAACAGAACACAGAGCAGTTTCTCAGAAAGCTTATTTCCAGTTTTGAACGGAAGATATTTCCTTTTTCGTCATAGCCCTCTATGGGCTTCCAAATATCACTTTGCCAATTCCACAAGAACAGCGTTAGCGAAAGGCTTCTTGAAGGGAAAGATGTAACTCTGTGAGATGAATTAACAGAACACAGAGCAGTTTCTCAGAAAGCTTCTTTCAAGTTTTGAACGGAAGATATTTCCTTTTTCACCATAGCCCTCAATGGGCTTCCAAATATCACTTTGCCAATTCCACAAGAACAGCCTTAGCGAAAGGCTTCATGAAGGGAAAGATGTAACTCCGTGAGATGAATTAACAGAACACAGACCAGTTTCTCAGAAAGCTTCTTTCCAATTTTGAACGGAAGATATGTCCTATTACACCATTGCCCTCTATGGGCTTCCAAATATCCCGTTGGCAATTCCACAAGAACAGCCTTAGCGAAAGGCTTCTTGAAGGTAAAGATGCAACTCTGTGAGATGAATTAACAGAACACAGAGCAGTTTCTCAGAAAGCTTCTTTACAGTTTTGAACGGAAGATATTTCCTTTCTCCCCGTAGCCCTCTATGGGCTTCCAAATATCACTTTGCCAATTCCACAAGAACAGCCTTAGCGAAAGGCTTCTTGAAGGGAAAGATGTAACTCTGTGAGATGAATCAACAGAACACAGAGCAGTTTCTCAGAAAGCTTCTTTCCAGTTTTGAACGGAAGAGATTTCATTTTTCACCATAGCCCTCTATGGGCTTGCAAATATCACTTTGCCAATTCCACAAGAACAGCCTTGGCGTAAGGCTTCTTGAAGGGAAAGATGTAACCCTGTGAGATGAATTAAGAGAACACAGAGCAGTTTCTCAGAATGCTTCCTTCCAGTTTTGAACGGAAGATATTTCCTTTTTCACCATTGCCCTCTAAGGGCTTCCAAATATCACTTTGCCAATTCCACAAGAACAGCCTTAGCGAAAGGCTTCATGAAGGGAAAGATGTAACTCTGTGGGATGAATTAACAGAACACAGAGCAGTTTCTCAGAAACCTTCTTTCCAGTTTTGAACGGAAGATATTTCCTTTTTCACCATAGCCCCCTATAGGCTTCCAAATATCCCTTTGCCAATTCCACAAGAAAAGCCTTAGCGAAAGGCTTCTTGAAGGGAAAGATGTAACTCTGTGAGACGATTTAACAGAACACAGAGCAGTTTCTCAGAAAGCTTCTTTCCAGTTTTGAACGGAAGATATTTCCTTTTTCACCATAGCCCTCTAAGGGCTTCCAAATATCACCATGCCAATTCCGGAGGAACAGCCTTAGCGAAAGGTTTCTTGAAGGGAAAGATGTAACTCTTTGAGATGAATTAACAGAACACAGAGCAGTTTCTCAGAAAGCTTCTTTCCAGTTTTGAACGGAAGATATTTCCTTTTTCACCTTAGCACTCTATGGGCTTCAAAATATCCCTTTGCGAATTCCACAAGAACAGCCTTAGCGAAAGCCTTCTTTAAGGGAAAGATGTAACTCTGTGAGATGAATTAACAGATCACAGAGCAGTTTCTCAGAAAGCTTCTTTCCAGTTTTGAACGGAAGATATATCCTATTGCACCATAGCCCTCTATGGGCTTCCAAATATCCCGTTGGCAATTCCACAAGAACAGCCTTAGCGAAAGGCTTCTTGAAGGGAAAGATGCAACTCTGTGAGATGAATCAACAGAACACAGAGCAGTTTCGCAGAAAGCTTCTTTCCAGTTTTGAACGGAAGATATTTCCTTTTTCACCATAGCCCTCTATAGGCTTCCAAATATCACTTTGCCAATTCCACAAGAACAGCCTTAGCGAAAGGCTTCTTGAAGGGAAAGATGTAACTCTGTGAGATGAATTAACAGAACACAGAGCAGTTTCTCAGAAAGCTTCTTTCCAGTTTTGAACGGAAGATATATCCTATTACACCATAGCCCTCTATGGGCTTCCAAATATCCCGTTGGCAATTCCACAAGAACAGCCTTAGCGAAAGGCTTCTTGAAGGTAAAGATGCAACTGTGTGAGATGAATTAACAGAACACAGAGCAGTTTCTCGGAAAGCTTCTTTCCAGTTTTGAACGGAAGATATTTCCTTTTTCCCCATACCTCTCTATGGGCTTCCAAATATCACTTTGCCAATTCCACAAGAACAGCCTTAGCGAAAGGCTTCTTGAAGGGAAAGATGTAACTCTGTTAGATGAATCAACAGAACACAGAGCAGTTTCTCAGAAAGCTTCTTTCCAGTTTTGAACGGAAGATATTTCCTTTTTCACCATAGCCCTCTATGGGCTTCCAAATATCCCTTTGCCAATTCCACAAGAACAGGCTTAGCGAAAGGGATTTTGAAGGGAAAGATGCAACTCTGTGAGATGAATTAACAGAACACAGAGCAGTTTCTCAGAAAGCTTCTTTCCAGTTTTGAACGGAAGATATTTCCTTTTTCACCATAGCCCTCAAAGGGCTTCCAAATATCACTTTGCCAATTCCACAAGAACAGCCTGAGCGAAAGGCTTCATGAAGGGAAAGATGTAACTCTGTGAGATGAATTAACAGAACACAGAGCAGTTTCTAAGAAAGCTTCTTTCCAATTTTGAACGGAAGATATTTCCTATTTCACCATAGCCCTCTATGGGCTTCCAAATATCCCTTTGGCAATTCCACAAGAACAGCCTTAGCGAAAGGGATTTTGAAGGTAAAGATGCAACTCTGTAAGATGAATTAACAGAACACAGAGCAGTTTCTCAGAAAGCTCCTTTCCAGTTTTGAACGGAAGATATTTCCTATTTCACCATAGCCCTCTATGGGCTTCCAAATATCACTTTGCCAATTCCACAAGAACAGCCTTAGCGAAAGGCTCCTTGACGGGAAAGATGTAACTCTGTGACACGAATTAACAGAACACAGAGCAGTTTCTCAGAAAGCTTCTTTCCAGTTTTGAACGGAAGATATTTCCTTTTTCAACATAGCCCTCTATGGGCTTCCAAATATCACTTTGTCAATTCCACAAGAACAGCCTTAGCGAAAGGCTTCTTGAAGGTAAAGATGTAACCCTGTGAGATGAATTAACAGAACACAGAGCAGTTTCTCAGAAAGCTTCTTTTCAGTTTTGAACGGAAGATATTTCCTTTTTCACCATAGCCCTCTATAGGCTTCCAAATATCCCTTTGCCAATTCCACAAGAACAGCCTTAGCGAAAGGCTTCTTGAAGGGAAAGATGTAACTCTGTGAGATGAATTAACAGAACACAGAGCAGTTTCTCAGAAAGCTTCTTTCCAGTTTTGAACGGAAGATATTTCCTTTTTCACCATAGCCCTCTAAGGGCTTCCAAATATCCCTTTGCCAATTACACAACAACAGCCTTAGCGAAAGGCTTCTTGAAGGGAAAGATGTAACTCTGTGAGATGAATTAACAGAACACAGAGCAGTTTCTCAGAAAGCTTCTTTCCTGTTTTGAACGGAAGATATTTCCTTTTTCACCATAGCCCTCTATGGTCTTCCAAATATCACTTTGCCAATTCCACAAGAACAGCCTTAGCGAAAGGCTTCTTGAAGGGAAAGATGTAACTCTGTGAGATGCATTAACAGAACACAGAGCAGTTTCTCAGAAAGCTTCTTTCCAGTTTTGAACGGAAGATATTTCCTTTTTCACCATAGCCCTCTATAGGCTTCCAAATATCCCTTTGCCAATTCCACAAGAACAGCCTTAGCGAAAGGCTTCTTGAAGGGAAAGATGTAACTCTGTGAGATGAATTAACAGAACACAGAGCAGTTTCTCAGAAAGCTTCTTTCCAGTTTTGAACGGAAGATATTTCCTTTTTCACCATAGCCCTCTAAGGGCTTCCAAATATCCCTTTGCCAATTACACAACAACAGCCTTAGCGAAAGGCTTCTTGAAGGGAAAGATGTAACTCTGTGAGATGAATTAACAGAACACAGAGCAGTTTCTCAGAAAGCTTCTTTCCAGTTTTGAACGGAAGATATTTCCTTTTTCTCCTTAGCCCTCTATGGGCTTCCAAATATCACTTTGCCAATTCCACAAGAACAGCCTTAGCGAAAGGCTTCTTGAAGGGAAAGATGTAACTCTGTGAGATGAATTAACAGAACACAGAGCAGTTTCTCAGAAAGCTTCTTTCCAGTTTTGAACGGAAGATATTTCCTTTTTCACCATAGCCCTCTAAGGGCTTCCAAATATCCCTTTGCCAATTACACAACAACAGCCTTAGCGAAAGGCTTCTTGAAGGGAAAGATGTAACTCTGTGAGATGAATTACCAGAACACAGAGCAGTTTCTCAGAAAGCTTCTTTCCTGTTTTGAACGGAAGATATTTCCTTTTTCACCATAGCCCTCTATGGTCTTCCAAATATCACTTTACCAATTCCATAAGAACAGCCTTAGCGAAAGGCTTCTTGAAGGGAAAGATGTAACTCTGTGAGACGAATTAACAGAACACAGAGCAGTTTCTCATAAAGCTTCTTTCCAATTTTGAAGGGAAGATATGTCCTCTTTCACCATAGCCCTCTATGGGCTTCCAAATATCCCTTTGGCAATTCCACAAGAACAGCCTTAGCGAAAGGGATTTTGAAGGGTAAGATGCAACTCTGTGAGATGAATTAACAGAACACAGATCAGTTTCGCAGAAAGCTTCTTTCCAGTTTTGAACGGAAGATATTTACTTTTTCACCATAGCCCTCTATGGGCTTCCAAATATCACTTTGCCAATTCCACAACAACAGCCTTAGCGAAAGGCTTCTTGAAGGGAAAGATGTAACTCTGTGAGATGAATTAACAGAACACAGAGCAGTTTCTCAGAAAGCTTCTTTCCAGTTTTGAACGGAAGCTATTTCCTTTTTCACCATAGCCCTCTATGGGCTTCCAAATATGACTTTGCCAATTCCACAAGAACAGCCTTAGCGAAAGGCTTCTTGAGGGGAAAGATATAACTCTGTGAGACGAATTAACAGAACACAGAGCAGTTTCTCAGAAAGCTTCTTTCCAGTTTTGAACGGAAGATATTTGCTTTTTCACCGTAGCCCTCTACGGGCTTCCAAATATCCCTTTGCCAATTCCACAAGAACAGCCTTAGCGAAAGGCTTCTTGAAGGGAAAGATGTAACTCTGTGAGATGAATTAACAGAACACAGAGCAGTTTCTCAGAAAGCTTCTTTCCAGTTTTGAACGGAAGATATTTCCTTTTTCACCATAGCCCTCTATGGGCTTCCAAATATCCCTTTGCAAATTCCACAAGAACAGCCTTAGCGAAAGGCTTCTTGAAGGGAAAGATGTAACTCTGTGAGATGAATTAACAGAACACAGAGCAGTTTCTCAGAAAGCTTCTTTCCAGTTTTGAACGGAAGATATTTCCTATTTCACCATAACCCTCTATGGGTTCCAAATATCCCTTTGGCAATTCCACAAGAACAGCCTTAGCGAAAGGCTTCTTGAAGGGAAACATGTAACTCTGTGAGACGAATTAACAGAACACAGAGCAGTTTCTCAGAAAGCTTCTTTCCAGTTTTGAACGGAAGATATTTCCTTTTTCACCATAGCCCTATATGGGCTTCCAAATATCACTTTGCCAATTCCAGAAGAAGAGCCTTAGCGAAAGGCTTCTTGAAGGGAAACATGTAACACTGTGAGATGAATTAACAGAACACAGAGCAGTTTCTCAGAAAGCTTCTTTCCAGTTTTGAACGGAAGATATTTCCTTTTTCACCATAGCCCTCTATGGGTTTCCAAATATCCCTTTGCCAATTCCACAACAACAGCCTTAGCGAAAGCCTTCTTGAAGGGAAAGATGTAACTCTGTGAGATGAATTAACAGAACACAGAGCAGTTTCTCAGAAAGCTTCTTTCCAGTTTTGAACGGAAGATATTTCCTTTTTGACCATAGCCCTCTATGGGCTTCCAAATATCCCTTTGCCAATTCCACAACAACAGCCTCAGCGAAAGGCTTCTTGAAGGGAAAGATGTAAATCAGTGAGATGAATTAACAGAACACAGAGCAGTTTCTCAGAAAGCTTCCTTCCAGTTTTGAACGGAAGATATTTCCTTTTTCACCATAGCCCTCTAAGGGCTTCCAAATATCACTTTGCCAATTCCACAAGAACAGCCTTAGCGAAAGGCTTCTTGAAGGGAAAGATGTAACTCTGTGAGATGAATTAACAGAACACAGAGCAGTTTCCCGGAAAGCTTCTTTCCAGTTTTGAACGGAAGAAATTTCCTTTTTCACCATAGCCCTCTATGGGCTTCCAAATATCACTTTGCCAATTCCACAAGAACAGCCTTAGCGAAAGGCTTCTTGAAGGGAAAGATGTAACTCTGTGAGATGAATTAACAGAACACAGAGCAGTTTCTCAGAAAGCTTCTTTCCAGTTTTGAATGGAAGATATTTCCTTTCTCACCATAGCCCTCTATGGGCTTCCAAATATGACTTTGCCAATTCCACAAAAACAGCCTTAGCGAAAGGCTTCTTGAAGGGAAAGATGTAACTCTGTGAGATGAATTAACAGAACACAGAGCAGTTTCTCAGAAAGCTTCTTTCCAGTTTTGAACGGAAGATATTTCCTATTTCAACATAGCCCTCTATGGGCTTCCAAATATCCCTTTGGCAATTCCACAAGAACAGCCTTAGCGAAAGGCTTCTTGAAGGGAAAGATGTAACTCTGTGAGACGAATTAACAGAACACAGAGCAGTTTCTCAGAAAGCTTATTTCCAGTTTTGAACGGAAGATATTTCCTTTTTCGCCATAGCCCTCTATGGGCTTCCAAATATCACTTGGCCAATTCCACAAGAACAGCGTTAGCGAAAGGCTTCTTGAAGGGAAAGATGTAACTCTGTGAGATGAATTAACAGAACACAGAGCAGTTTCTCAGAAAGCTTCTTTCAAGTTTTGAACGGAAGATATTTCCTTTTTCACCATAGCCCTCAATGGGCTTCCAAATATCACTTTGCCAATTCCACAAGAACAGCCTTAGCGAAAGGCTTCATGAAGGGAAAGATGTAACTCCGTGAGATGAATTAACAGAACACAGACCAGTTTCTCAGAAAGCTTCTTTCCAATTTTGAACGGAAGATATGTCCTATTTCACCATAGCCCTCTATGGGCTTCCAAATATCCCTTTGGCAATTCCACAAGAACAGCCTTAGCGAAAGGGATTTTGAAGGGAAAGATGCAACTCTGTGAGATGAATTAACAGAACACAGAGCAGTTTCTCAGAAAGCTTCTTTCCAGTTTTGAATGGAAGATATTTCCTTTTTCACCATAGCCCTCAACGGGCTTCCAAATATCACTTTGCCAATACCACAAGAACAGCCTCAGCGAAAGGCTTCATGAAGGGAAAGATGTAACTCTGTGAGATGAATTAACGGAACACAGAGCAGTTTCTCAGAAAGCTTCTTTGCAATTTTGAACGAAAGATATTTCCTATTTCACCATAGCCCTCTATGGGCTTCCAAATATCCCTTTGGCAATTTCACAAGAACAGCCTTAGCGAAAGGGATTTTGAAGGTAAAGATGCAACTCTGTAAGATGAATTAACAGAACACAGAGCAGTTTCTCAGAATGCTTCTTTCCAGTTTTGAACGGAAGATATTTCCTTTTTCACCATTGCCCTCTAAGGGCTTCCAAATATCACTTTGCCAATTCCACAAGAACAGCCTTAGCGAAAGGCTTCATGAAGGGAAAGATGTAACTCTGTGGGATGAATTAACAGAACACAGAGCAGTTTCTCAGAAACCTTCTTTCCAGTTTTGAACGGAAGATATTTCCTTTTTCACCATAGCCCCCTATAGGCTTCCAAATATCCCTTTGCCAATTCCACAAGAAAAGCCTTAGCGAAAGGCTTCTTGAAGGGAAAGATGTAACTCTGTGAGACGATTTAACAGAACACAGAGCAGTTTCTCAGAAAGCTTCTTTCCAGTTTTGAACGGAAGATATTTCCTTTTTCACCATAGCCCTCTATGGGCTTCCAAATATCACCATGCCAATTCCGGAGGAACAGCCTTAGCGAAAGGTTTCTTGAAGGGAAAGATGTAACTCTTTGAGATGAATTAACAGAACACAGAGCAGTTTCTCAGAAAGCTTCTTTCCAGTTTTGAACGGAAGATATTTCCTTTTTCACCTTAGCACTCTATGGGCTTCAAAATATCCCTTTGCGAATTCCACAAGAACAGCCTTAGCGAAAGCCTTCTTTAAGGGAAAGATGTAACTCTGTGAGATGAATTAACAGATCACAGAGCAGTTTCTCAGAAAGCTTCTTTCCAGTTTTGAACGGAAGATATATCCTATTGCACCATAGCCCTCTATGGGCTTCCAAATATCCCGTTGGCAATTCCACAAGAACAGCCTTAGCGAAAGGCTTCTTGAAGGGAAAGATGCAACTCTGTGAGATGAATCAACAGAACACAGAGCAGTTTCGCAGAAAGCTTCTTTCCAGTTTTGAACGGAAGATATTTCCTTTTTCACCATTGCCCTCTATGGGCTTCCAAATATCCCTTTGCCAATTCCACAAGAACAGCCTTAGCGAAAGGCTTCTTGAAGGGAAAGATGTAACTCTGTGAGATGAATTAACAGAACACAGAGCAGTTTCTCAGAAAGCTTCTTTCCAGTTTTGAACGGAAGATATTTCCTTTTTCACCATAGCCCTCTATAGGCTTCCAAATATCACTTTGCCAATTCCACAAGAACAGCCTTAGCGAAAGGCTTCTTGAAGGGAAAGATGTAACTCTGTGAGATGAATTAACAGAACACAGAGCAGTTTCTCAGAAAGCTTCTTTCCAGTTTTGAACGGAAGATATATCCTATTACACCATAGCCCTCTATGGGCTTCCAAATATCCCGTTGGCAATTCCACAAGAACAGCCTTAGCGAAAGGCTTCTTGAAGGTAAAGATGCAACTGTGTGAGATGAATTAACAGAACACAGAGCAGTTTCTCGGAAAGCTTCTTTCCAGTTTTGAACGGAAGATATTTCCTTTTTCCCCATACCCCTCTATGGGCTTCCAAATATCACTTTGCCAATTCCACAAGAACAGCCTTAGCGAAAGGCTTCTTGAAGGGAAAGATGTAACTCTGTTAGATGAATCAACAGAACACAGAGCAGTTTCTCAGAAAGCTTCTTTCCAGTTTTGAACGGAAGATATTTCCTTTTTCACCATAGCCCTCTATGGGCTTCCAAATATCCCTTTGCCAATTCCACAAGAACAGGCTTAGCGAAAGGGATTTTGAAGGGAAAGATGCAACTCTGTGAGATGAATTAACAGAACACAGAGCAGTTTCTCAGAAAGCTCCTTTCCAGTTTTGAACGGAAGATATTTCCTATTTCACCATAGCCCTCTATGGGCTTCCAAATATCACTTTGCCAATTCCACAAGAACAGCCTTAGCGAAAGGCTCCTTGACGGGAAAGATGTAACTCTGTGACACGAATTAACAGAACAAAGAGCAGTTTCTCAGAAAGCTTCTTTCCAGTTTTGAACGGAAGATATTTCCTTTTTCAACATAGCCCTCTATGGGCTTCCAAATATCACTTTGTCAATTCCACAAGAACAGCCTTAGCGAAAGGCTTCTTGAAGGTAAAGATGTAACCCTGTGAGATGAATTAACAGAACACAGAGCAGTTTCTCAGAAAGCTTCTTTTCAGTTTTGAACGGAAGATATTTCCTTTTTCACCATAGCCCTCTATAGGCTTCCAAATATCCCTTTGCCAATTCCACAAGAACAGCCTTAGCGAAAGGCTTCTTGAAGGGAAAGATGTAACTCTGTGAGATGAATTAACAGAACACAGAGCAGTTTCTCAGAAAGCTTCTTTCCAGTTTTGAACGGAAGATATTTCCTTTTTCACCATAGCCCTCTAAGGGCTTCCAAATATCCCTTTGCCAATTACACAACAACAGCCTTAGCGAAAGGCTTCTTGAAGGGAAAGATGTAACTCTGTGAGATGAATTAACAGAACACAGAGCAGTTTCTCAGAAAGCTTCTTTCCTGTTTTGAACGGAAGATATTTCCTTTTTCACCATAGCCCTCTATGGGCTTCCAAATATCACCATGCCAATTCCGGAGGAACAGCCTTAGCGAAAGGTTTCTTGAAGGGAAAGATGTAACTCTTTGAGATGAATTAACAGAACACAGAGCAGTTTCTCAGAAAGCTTCTTTCCAGTTTTGAACGGAAGATATTTCCTTTTTCACCTTAGCACTCTATGGGCTTCAAAATATCCCTTTGCGAATTCCACAAGAACAGCCTTAGCGAAAGCCTTCTTTAAGGGAAAGATGTAACTCTGTGAGATGAATTAACAGATCACAGAGCAGTTTCTCAGAAAGCTTCTTTCCAGTTTTGAACGGAAGATATATCCTATTGCACCATAGCCCTCTATGGGCTTCCAAATATCCCGTTGGCAATTCCACAAGAACAGCCTTAGCGAAAGGCTTCTTGAAGGGAAAGATGCAACTCTGTGAGATGAATCAACAGAACACAGAGCAGTTTCGCAGAAAGCTTCTTTCCAGTTTTGAACGGAAGATATTTCCTTTTTCACCATTGCCCTCTATGGGCTTCCAAATATCCCTTTGCCAATTCCACAAGAACAGCCTTAGCGAAAGGCTTCTTGAAGGGAAAGATGTAACTCTGTGAGATGAATTAACAGAACACAGAGCAGTTTCTCAGAAAGCTTCTTTCCAGTTTTGAACGGAAGATATTTCCTTTTTCACCATAGCCCTCTATAGGCTTCCAAATATCACTTTGCCAATTCCAAAAGAACAGCCTTAGCGAAAGGCTTCTTGAAGGGAAAGATGTAACTCTGTGAGATGAATTAACAGAACACAGAGCAGTTTCTCAGAAAGCTTCTTTCCAGTTTTGAACGGAAGATATATCCTATTACACCATAGCCCTCTATGGGCTTCCAAATATCCCGTTGGCAATTCCACAAGAACAGCCTTAGCGAAAGGCTTCTTGAAGGTAAAGATGCAACTGTGTGAGATGAATTAACAGAACACAGAGCAGTTTCTCGGAAAGCTTCTTTCCAGTTTTGAACGGAAGATATTTCCTTTTTCCCCATACCCCTCTATGGGCTTCCAAATATCACTTTGCCAATTCCACAAGAACAGCCTTAGCGAAAGGCTTCTTGAAGGGAAAGATGTAACTCTGTTAGATGAATCAACAGAACACAGAGCAGTTTCTCAGAAAGCTTCTTTCCAGTTTTGAACGGAAGATATTTCCTTTTTCACCATAGCCCTCTATGGGCTTCCAAATATCCCTTTGCCAATTCCACAAGAACAGGCTTAGCGAAAGGGATTTTGAAGGGAAAGATGCAACTCTGTGAGATGAATTATCAGAACACAGAGCAGTTTCTCAGAAAGCTTCTTTCCAGTTTTGAACGGAAGATATTTCCTTTTTCACCATAGCCCTCAAAGGGCTTCCAAATATCACTTTGCCAATTCCACAAGAACAGCCTGAGCGAAAGGCTTCATGAAGGGAAAGATGTAACTCTGTGAGATGAATTAACAGAACACAGAGCAGTTTCTAAGAAAGCTTCTTTCCAATTTTGAACGGAAGATATTTCCTATTTCACCATAGACCTCTATGGGCTTCCAAATATCCCTTGGGCAATTCCACAAGAACAGCCTTAGCGAAAGGGATTTTGAAGGTAAAGATGCAACTCTGTAAGATGAATTAACAGAACACAGAGCAGTTTCTCAGAAAGCTCCTTTCCAGTTTTGAACGGAAGATATTTCCTATTTCACCATAGCCCTCTATGGGCTTCCAAATATCACTTTGCCAATTCCACAAGAACAGCCTTAGCGAAAGGCTCCTTGACGGGAAAGATGTAACTCTGTGACACGAATTAACAGAACAAAGAGCAGTTTCTCAGAAAGCTTCTTTCCAGTTTTGAACGGAAGATATTTCCTTTTTCAACATAGCCCTCTATGGGCTTCCAAATATCACTTTGTCAATTCCACAAGAACAGCCTTAGCGAAAGGCTTCTTGAAGGTAAAGATGTAACCCTGTGAGATGAATTAACAGAACACAGAGCAGTTTCTCAGAAAGCTTCTTTTCAGTTTTGAACGGAAGATATTTCCTTTTTCACCATAGCCCTCTATAGGCTTCCAAATATCCCTTTGCCAATTCCACAAGAACAGCCTTAGCGAAAGGCTTCTTGAAGGGAAAGATGTAACTCTGTGAGATGAATTAACAGAACACAGAGCAGTTTCTCAGAAAGCTTCTTTCCAGTTTTGAACGGAAGATATTTCCTTTTTCACCATAGCCCTCTAAGGGCTTCCAAATATCCCTTTGCCAATTACACAACAACAGCCTTAGCGAAAGGCTTCTTGAAGGGAAAGATGTAACTCTGTGAGATGAATTAACAGAACACAGAGCAGTTTCTCAGAAAGCTTCTTTCCTGTTTTGAACGGAAGATATTTCCTTTTTCACCATAGCCCTCTACGGTCTTCCAAATATCACTTTGCCAATTCCACAAGAACAGCCTTAGCGAAAGGCTTCTTGAAGGGAAAGATGTAACTCTGTGAGATGCATTAACAGAACACAGAGCAGTTTCTCAGAAAGCTTCTTTCCAGTTTTGAACGGAAGATATTTCCTTTTTCACCATAGCCCTCTATAGGCTTCCAAATATCCCTTTGCCAATTCCACAAGAACAGCCTTAGCGAAAGGCTTCTTGAAGGGAAAGATGTAACTCTGTGAGATGAATTAACAGAACACAGAGCAGTTTCTCAGAAAGCTTCTTTCCAGTTTTGAACGGAAGATATTTCCTTTTTCACCATAGCCCTCTAAGGGCTTCCAAATATCCCTTTGCCAATTACACAACAACAGCCTTAGCGAAAGGCTTCTTGAAGGGAAAGATGTAACTCTGTGAGATGAATTAACAGAACACAGAGCAGTTTCTCAGAAAGCTTCTTTCCTGTTTTGAACGGAAGATATTTCCTTTTTCACCATAGCCCTCTATGGTCTTCCAAATATCACTTTGCCAATTCCACAAGAACAGCCTTAGCGAAAGGCTTCTTGAAGGGAAAGATGTAACTCTGTGAGATGCATTAACAGAACACAGAGCAGTTTCTCAGAAAGCTTCTTTCCAGTTTTGAACGGAAGATATTTCCTTTTTCACCATAGCCCTCAATGGGATTCCAAATATCACTTTGCCAATTCCTCAAGAACAGCCTTAGCGAAAGGCTTCTTGAAGGGAAAGATGTAACTCTTTGAGATGAATTAACAGAACACAGAGCAGTTTCTCAGAAAGCTTCTTTCCAGTTTTGAACGTAAGATATTTCCTTTTTCACCTTAGCCCTCTATGGGCTTCCAAATATCCCTTTGCCAATTCCACAACAACAGCCTTAGCGAAAGCCTTCTTGAAGGGAAAGATGTAACTCTGTGAGATGAATTAACAGAACACAGAGCAGTTTCTCAGAAAGCTTCTTTTCAGTTTTGAACGGAAGATATATCCTATTGCACCATAGCCCTCTATGGGCTTCCAAATATCCCGTGGCAATTCCACAAGAACAGCCTTAGCGAAAGGCTTCTTGAAGGTAAAGATGCAATTCTGTGAGATGAATTAACAGAACACAGAGCAGTTTCTCAGAAAGTTTCTTTCCAGTTTTGAACGGAAGATATTTCCTTTTTCACCAGAGCCCTCTAAGGGCTTCCAAATATCACTTTGCCAATTCCACAAGAACAGTCTTAGCGAAAGGCTTCTTGAAGGGAAAAATGTAACTCTGTGACACGAATTAACAGAACACAGAGCAGTTTCTCAGAAAGCTTCTTTCCAATTTTGAACGGAAGATATTTCCTTTTTCACCATAGCCCTTTATGGGCTTCCAAATATCACTTTGCCAATTCCACAAGAGCAGCCTTGGCGTAAGGCTTCTTGAAGGGAAAGATGTAACTCTGTGAGATGAATTAACAGAACACAGAGCAGTTTCTCAGAAAGCTTCTTTCCAGCTTTGAACGGAAGATATTTCCTTTTTCACCATAGCCCTCTATGGGCTTTCTAATATCACTTTGTCAATTCCACAAGAACAGACTTAACGAAAGGCTTACTGAAGGGAAAGATGTAACCCTGTGTGATGAATTAACAGAACACAGAGCAGTTTCTCAGAAAGCTTCTTTCCAGTTTTGAACGGAAGATATTTCCTTTTTCACCATAGCCCTCTATGGGCTTCCAAATAGCCCTTTGCCAATTCCACAACAACAGCCTTAGCGAAAGGCTTCTTGAAGCGAAAGATGTAACTCTGTGAGATGAATTAACAGAACACAGAGTATTTTCTCGAAAGCTTCTTTCCAGTTTTGAACAGAAGATATTTCCTATTTCACCATAGCCCTCTATGGGCTTCCAAATATCCCTTTGGCAATTCCACAAGAACAGCCTTAGCGAAAGGCTTCTTGAAGGGAAAGATGCAACTCTGTGAGAAGAATTAAGAGAATACAGAGCAGTTTCTCAGAAAGCTTCTTTCCAGTTTTGAACGGAAGATATTTCCTTTTTCACCATAGCCCTCTATGGGCTTCCAAATATCACTTTGCCAATTCCACAAGAACAGCCTTAGCGAAAGGCTTCTTGAAGGGAAAGATGTAACTCTGTGAGATGAATTAACAGAACACAGAGCAGTTTCTCAGAAAGCTTCTTTCCAGTTTTGAACGGAAGATATTTCCTTTTTCACCATAGCCCTCTATGGGCTTCCAAATATCACCATGCCAATTCCGCAGGAACAGCCATAGCGAAAGGCTTCTTGAAGGGAAAGATATAACTCTGTGAGATGAATTAACAGAACACAGAGCAGTTTCTCAGAAAGCTTCTTTCCTGTTTTGAACGGAAGATATTTCCTTTTTCACCATAGCCCTCTATGGTCTTCCAAATATCACTTTGCCAATTCCACAAGAACAGCCTTAGCGAAAGGCTTCTTGAAGGGAAAGATGTAACTCTGTGAGATGCATTAACAGAACACAGAGCAGTTTCTCAGAAAGCTTCTTTCCAGTTTTGAACGGAAGATATTTCCTTTTTCACCATAGCCCTCAATGGGATTCCAAATATCACTTTGCCAATTCCTCAAGAACAGCCTTAGCGAAAGGCTTCTTGAAGGGAAAGATGTAACTCTTTGAGATGAATTAACAGAACACAGAGCAGTTTCTCAGAAAGCTTCTTTCCAGTTTTGAACGGAAGATATTTCCTTTTTCACCTTAGCCCTCTATGGTCTTCCAAATATCACTTTGCCAATTCCACAACAACAGCCTTAGCGAAAGCCTTCTTGAAGGGAAAGATGTAACTCTGTGAGATGAATTAACAGAACACAGAGCAGTTTCTCAGAAAGCTTCTTTCCAGTTTTGAACGGAAGATATATCCTATTGCACCATAGCCCTCTATGTTCTTCCAAATATCCCGTTGGCAATTCCACAAGAACAGCCTTAGCGAAAGGCTTCTTGAAGGTAAAGATGCAATTCTGTGAGATGAATTAACAGAACACAGAGCAGTTTCTCAGAAAGTTTCTTTCCAGTTTTGAACGGAAGATATTTCCTTTTTCACCATAGCCCTCTAAGGGCTTCCAAATATCACTTTGCCAATTCCACAAGAACAGTCTTAGCGAAAGGCTTCTTGAAGGGAAAGATGTAACTCTGTGACACGAATTAACAGAACACAGAGCAGTTTCTCAGAAAGCTTCTTTCCAATTTTGAACGGAAGATATTTCCTTTTTCACCATAGCCCTCTATGGGCTTCCAAATATCACTTTGCCAATTCCACAAGAACAGCCTTGGCGTAAGGCTTCTTGAAGGGAAATATGTAACTCTGTGAGATGAATTAACAGAACACAGAGCAGTTTCTCAGAAAGCTTCTTTCCAGTTTTGAACGGAAGATATTTCCTTTTTCACCATAGCCCTCTAAGGGCTTCCAAATATCCCTTTGCCAATTACACAACAACAGCCCTAGCGAAAGGCTTCTTGAAGGGAAAGATGTAACTCTGTGAGATGAATTATCAGAACACAGAGCAGTTTCTCAGAAAGCTTCTTTCCTGTTTTGAACGGAAGATATTTCCTTTTTCACCATAGCCCTCTATGGTTTTCCAAATATCACTTTACCAATTCCATAAGAACAGCATTAGCGAAAGGCTTCTTGAAGGGAAAGATGTAATTCTGTGAGACGAATTAACAGAACACAGAGCAGTTTCTCATAAAGCTTCTTTCCAATTTTGAAGGGAAGATATGTCCTATTTCACCATAGCCCTCTATGGGCTTCCAAATATCCCTTTGGCAATTCCACAAGAACAGCCTTAGCGAAAGGGATTTTGAAGGGAAAGATGCAACTCTGTGAGATGAATTAACAGAACACAGAGCAGTTTCTCAGAAAGCTTCTTTCCAGTTTTGAACGGAAGATATTTCCTTTTTCACCATAGCCCTCCAAGGGCTTCCAAATATCACTTTGCCAATTCCACAAGAACAGCCTGAGCGAAAGGCTTCATGAAGGGAAAGATGTAACTCTGTGAGATGAATTAACAGAACACAGAGCAGTTTCTAAGAAAGCTTCTTTCCAATTTTGAACGGAAGATATTTCCTATTTCACCATAGACCTCTATGGGCTTCCAAATATCCCTTTGGCAATTCCACAAGAACAGCCTTAGCGAAAGGGATTTTGAAGGTAAAGATGCAACTCTGTAAGATGAATTAACAGAACACAGAGCAGTTTTTCAGAAAGCTCCTTTCCAGTTTTGAACGGAAGATATTTCCTATTTTACCATAGCCCTCTATGGGCTTCCAAATATCACTTTGCCAATTCCACAAGAACAGCCTTAGCGAAAGGCTCCTTGACGGGAAAGATGTAACTCTGTGACACGAATTAACAGAACACAGAGGAGTTTCTCAGAAAGCTTCTTTCCAGTTTTGAACGGAAGATATTTCCTTTTTCAACATAGCCCTCTATGGGCTTCCAAATATCACTTTGTCAATTCCACAAGAACAGCCTTAGCGAAAGGCTTCTTGAAGGGAAAGATGTAACCCTGTGAGATGAATTAACAGAACACAGAGTAGTTTCTCAGAAAGCTTCTTTCCAGTTTTGAACGGAAGATATTTCCTTTTTCACCATTGCCCTCTATGGGCTTCCAAATATCCCTTTGCCAATTCCACAAGAACAGCCTTAGCGAAAGGCTTCTTGAAGGGAAAGATGTAACTCTGTGAGATGAATTAACAGAACACAGAGCAGTTTCTCAGAAAGCTTCTTTCCAGTTTTGAACGGAAGATATTTCCTTTTTCACCATAGCCCTCTATAGGCTTCCAAATATCCCTTTGCCAATTCCACAAGAACAGCCTTAGCGAAAGGCTTCTTGAAGGGAAAGATGTAACTCTGTGAGATGAATTAACAGAACACAGAGCAGTTTATCAGAAAGCTTCTTTCCAGTTTTGAACGGAAGATATTTCCTTTTTCACCATAGCCCTCTAAGGGCTTCCAAATATCCCTTTGCCAATTACACAACAACAGCCTTAGCGAAAGGCTTCTTGAAGGGAAAGATGTAACTCTGTGAGATGAATTAACAGAACACAGAGCAGTTTCTCAGAAAGCTTCTTTCCTGTTTTGAACGGAAGATATTTCCTTTTTCACCATAGCCCTCTATGGTCTTCCAAATATCACTTTGCCAATTCCACAAGAACAGCCTTAGCGAAAGGCTTCTTGAAGGGAAAGATATAACTCTGTGAGATGCATTAACAGAACACAGAGCAGTTTCTCAGAAAGCTTCTTTCCAGTTTTGAGCGGAAGATATTTCCTTTTTCACCATAGCCCTCAATGGGATTCAAATATCACTTTGCCAATTCCTGAAGAACAGCCTTAGCGAAAGGCTTCTTGAAGGGAAAGATGTAACTCTTTGAGATGAATTAACAGAACACAGAGCAGTTTCTCAGAAAGCTTCTTTCCAGTTTTGAACGGAAGATATTTCCTTTTTCACCTTAGCCCTCTATGGGCTTCCAAATATCCCTTTGCCAATTCCACAACAACAGCCTTAGCGAAAGCCTTCTTGAAGGGAAAGATGTAACTCTGTGAGATGAATTAACAGAACACAGAGCAGTTTCTCAGAAAGCTTCTTTTCAGTTTTGAACGGAAGATATATCCTATTGCACCATAGCCCTCTATGGGCTTCCAAATATCCCGTTGGGAATTCCACAAGAACAGCCTTAGCGAAAGGCTTCTTGAAGGTAAAGATGCAATTCTGTGAGATGAATTAACAGAACACAGAGCAGTTTCTCAGAAAGTTTCTTTCCAGTTTTGAACGGAAGTTATTTCCTTTTTCACCATAGCCCTCTAAGGGCTTCCAAATATCACTTTGCCAATTCCACAAGAACAGTCTTAGCGAAAGGCTTCTTGAAGGGAAAGATGTAACTCTGTGACACGAATTAACAGAACACAGAGCAGTTTCTCAGAAAGCTTCTTTCCAACTTTGAACGGAAGATATTTCCTTTTTCACCATAGCCCTCTATGGGCTTCCAAATATCACTTTGCCAATTCCACAAGAACAGCCTTGGCGTAAGGCTTCTTGAAGGGAAAGATGTAACTCTGTGAGATGAATTAACAGAACACAGAGCAGTTTCTCAGAAAGCTTCTTTCCAGTTTTGAACGGAAGATATTTCCTTTTTCACCATAGCCCTCTATGGGCTTTCAAATATCACTTTGTCAATTCCACAAGAACAGACTTAACGAAAGGCTTACTGAAGGGAAAGATGTAACGCTGTGTGATGAATTAACAGAACACAGAGCAGTTTCTCAGAAAGCTTCTTTCCAGTTTTGAACGGAAGATATTTCCTTTTTCACCATAGCCCTCTATGGGCTTCCAAATATCCCTTTGCCAATTCCACAACAACAGCCTTAGCGAAAGGCTTCTTGAAGCGAAAGATGTAACCCTGTGAGATGAATTAACAGAACACAGAGTATTTTCTCAGAAAGCTTCTTTCCAGTTTTGAACAGAAGATATTTCCTATTACACCATAGCCCTCTATGATCTTCCAAATATCCCTTTGGCAATTCCACAAGAACAGCCTTAGCGAAAGGCTTCTTGAAGGGAAAGATGCAACTCTGTGAGAAGAATTAAGAGAACACAGAGCAGTTTCTCAGAAAGCTTCTTTCCAGTTTTGAACGGAAGATATTTCCTTTTTCACCATAGCCCTCTATGGGCTTCCAAATATCACTTTGCCAATTCCACAAGAACAGCCTTAGCGAAAGGCTTCTTGAAGGGAAAGATGTAACTCTGTGAGATGAATTAACAGAACACAGAGCAGTTTCTCAGAAAGCTTCTTTCCAGTTTTGAACGGAAGATATTTCCTTTTTCACCATAGCCCTCTATGGGCTTCCAAATATCACCATGCCAATTCCGCAGGAACAGCCATAGCGAAAGGCTTCTTGAAGGGAAAGATGTAACTCTGTGAGATGAATTAACAGAACACAGAGCAGTTTCTCAGAAAGCTTCTTTCCTGTTTTGAACGGAAGATATTTCCTTTTTCACCATAGCCCTCTATGGTCTTCCAAATATCACTTTGCCAATTCCACAAGAACAGTCTTAGCGAAAGGCTTCTTGAAGGGAAAGATGTAACTCTGTGAGATGCATTAACAGAACACAGAGCAGTTTCTCAGAAAGCTTCTTTCCAGATTTGAACGGAAGATATTTCCTTTTTCACCATAGCCCTCAATGGGATTCCAAATATCACTTTGCCAATTCCTCAAGAACAGCCTTAGCGAAAGGCTTCTTGAAGGGAAAGATGTAACTCTTTGAGATGAATTAACAGAACACAGAGCAGTTTCTCAGAAAGCTTCTTTCCAGTTTTGAACGGAAGATATTTCCTTTTTCACCTTAGCCCTCTATGGGCTTCCAAATATCCCTTTGCCAATTCCACAACAACAGCCGTAGCGAAAGCCTTCTTGAAGGGAAAGATGTAACTCTGTGAGATGAATTAACAGAACACAGAGCAGTTTCTCAGAAAGCTTCTTTCCAGTTTTGAACGGAAGATATTTCCTATTTCAGCATAGCCCTCTATGGGCTTCCAAATATCCCTTTGCCAATTCCACAACAACAGCCTTAGCGAAAGGCATCTTGAAGGGAAAGATGCAACTCTGTGAGATGAATTAACAGAACACAGAGCCGTTTCTCAGAAAGCTTCTTTCCAGTTTTGAACGGAAGATATTTCCTTTTTCACCATAGCCCTTTATGGGCTTCCAAATATCACTTTGCCAATTCCACAACAACAGTCTTAGCGAAAGGCTTCTTGAAGGGAAAGATGTAGCTCTGTGAGATGAATTAAGAGAACACAGAGCAGTTTCTCAGAAAGCTTCTTTCCAGTTTTGAACAGAAGATATTTCCTTTTTCACCATAGCCCTGTATGGGCTTCCAAATATCACTTTGCAATTCCACAAGAACAGCCTTAGCGAAAGGCTTTTTGAAGGGAAAGATGTAACTCTGTGAGATGAATTAACAGAACACAGAGCAGTTTCTCAGAAAGCTTCTTTCCAGTTTTGAACGGAAGATATTTCCTATTTCACCATAGCCCTCTATGGGCTTCTAAATATCCCTTTGGCAATTCCACAAGAACAGCCTTAGCGAAAGGCTTCTTGAAGGGAAAGATGCAACTCTGTGAGATGAATTAACAGAACACAGAGCAGTTTCTCAGAAAGCTTCTTTCCAGTTTTGAACGGAAGATAATTCCTTTTTCACCATAGCCCTCTATGGGCTTCCAAATATCACTTTGCCAATTCCAAAAGAACAGCCTTAGCGAAAGGCTTCTTGAAGGGAGAGATGTAACTCTGTGAGATGAATTAACAGAACACAGAGCAGTTTCTCAGAAAGCTTCTTTCCAGTTTTGAACGGAAGATATTTCGTTTTTCACCGTAGCCCTCTATGGGCTTCCAAAAATCACTTTGCCAATTCCACAAGAACAGCCTCAGCGAAAGGCTTCTTGAAGGGAAAGATGTAACTGTGTGAGATGAATTAACAGAACACAGAGCAGTTTCTCAGAAAGCTTCTTTCCAGTTTTGAACGGAAGATATTTCCTTTTTCACCGTAGCCCTCTATGGGCTTCCAAATATCACTTTGCCAATTCCACAAGAACAGCCTTAGCGAAAGGCTTCTTGAAGGGAAAGATGTAACTCGGTGAGACGAATTAACAGAACACAGAGCAGTTTCTCAGAAAGTTTCTTTCCAATTTTGAACGGAAGATATTTCCTATTTCACCATACCCCTCTATGGGCTTCCAAATATCCCTTTGGCAATTCCACAAGAACAGCCTTAGCGAAAGGCTTCTTGAAGGTAAAGATGCAATTCTGTGAGATGAATTAACAGAACACAGAGCAGTTTCTCAGAAAGTTTCTTTCCAGTTTTGAACGGAAGATATTTCCTTTTTCACAATAGCCCTCTAAGGGCTTCCAAATATCACTTTGCCAATTCCACAAGAACAGCCTTAGCGAAAGGCTTCTTGAAGGGAAAGATGTAACTCTGTGACACGAATTAACAGAACACAGAGCAGTTTCTCAGAAAGCTTCTTTCCAATTTTGAACGGAAGATATTTCCTTTTTCACCATAGCCCTCTATGGGCTTCCAAATATCACTTTGCCAATTCCACAAGAACAGCCTTGGCGTAAGGCTTCTTGAAGGGAAAGATGTAACTCTGTGAGATGAATTAACAGAACACAGAGCAGTTTCTCAGAAAGCTTCTTTCCAGTTTTGAACGGAAGATATTTCCTTTTTCACCATAGCACTCTATGGGCTTTCAAATATCACTTTGTCAATTCCACAAGAACAGACTTAGCGAAAGGCTTACTGAAGGGAAAGATGTAACCCTGTGTGATGAATTAACAGAACACAGAGCAGTTTCTCAGAAAGCTTCTTTCCAGTTTTGAACGGAAGATATTTCCTTTTTCACCATAGCACTCTATGGGATTCCAAATATCCCTTTGCCAATTCCACAACAACAGCCTTAGCGAAAGGCTTCTTGAAGCGAAAGATGTAACTCTGTGAGATGAATTAACAGAACACAGAGTATTTTCTCAGAAAGCTTCTTTCCAGTTTTGAACAGAAGATATTTCCTATTTCACCATAGCCCTCTATGGGCTTCCATATATCCCTTTGGCAATTCCACAAGAACAGCCTTAGCGAAAGGCTTCTTGAAGGGAAAGATGCAACTCTGTGAGAAGAATTAAGAGAACACAGAGTAGTTTCTCAGAAAGCTTCTTTCCAGTTTTGAACGGAAGATATTTCCTTTTTCACCATAGCCCTCTATGGGCTTCCAAATATCACTTTGGCAATTCCACAAGAACAGCCTTAGCGAAAGGCTTCTTGTAGGGAAAGATGTAACTCTGTGAGATGAATTAACAGAACACAGAGCAGTTTCTCAGAAAGCTTCTTTCCAGTTTTGAACGGAAGATATTTCCTTTTTCACCATAGCCATCTATGGGCTTCCAAATATCACTTTGGCAATTCCACAAGAACAGCCTTAGCGAAAGGCTTCTTGTAGGGAAAGATGCAACTCTGTGAGATGAATTAACAGAACACAGAGCAGTTTCTCAGGAAGCTTCTTTCCAGTTTTGAACGGAAGATATTTCCTTTTTCACCATAGCCCTCTATGGGCTTCCAAATATCACTTTGCCAATTCCACAAGAACAGCCTCATCGAAAGGCTTCTTGAAGGGAAAGATGTAACTCTGTGAGATGAATTAACAGAACACAGAGCAGTTTCTCAGAAAGCTTCTATCCAGTTTTGAACGGAAGATATTTCCTTTTTCACCATAGCCCTCTATGGGCTTCCAAATATGACTTTGCCAATTCCACAAGAACAGCCTTAGCGAAAGGCTTCTTGAAGGGAAAGGTGTAACTCTGTGAGACGAATAAACAGAACACAGAGCAGTTTCTCAGAAAGTTTCTTTCCAGTTTTGAACGGAAGATATTTCCTATTTCACCATACCCCTCTATGATCTTCCAAATATCCCTTTGGCAATTCCACAAGAACAGCCTTAGCGAAAGGCTTCTTGAAGGTAAAGATGCAACTCTGTGAGATGAATTAACAGAACACAGAGCAGTTTGTCAGAAAGTTTCTTTCCAGTTTGGAACGGAAGATATTTCCTTTTTCACCATAGCCCTCTAAGGGCTTCCAAATATCACTTTGCCAATTCCACAAGAACAGCCTTAGCGAAAGGCTTCTTGAAGGGAAAGATGTAACTCTGTGACACGAATTAACAGAACACAGAGCAGTTTCTCAGAAAGCTTCTTTCCAATATTGAACGGAAGATATTTCCTTTTTCACCATAGCCCTCTATGGGCTTCCAAATATCACTTTGCCAATTACACAAGAACAGCCTTGGCGTAAGGCTTCTTGAAGG